>NC_134573.1:102460669-102718169 GCF_050947875.1 Dermacentor variabilis
GACCAAGGAAGCCTTTTGAGCCAGAAAATCTAGTTGACAAAAGAGAGACGTTGATTCGCAAGGATATATGACAGCCTACTCTGCCATGCAGCTTGACACCATGACATCAATATAGCCTTCAAACACTTTCAGCTTACTCATAAAAAAACACAACTGTGAACAGACATTATCAGGGCCACTTTACAATGCCATGTATATACAAAAGCATTTATGGACAAGATAAGGTGCTTCACTACCTGCACATGTACATATTTCTGTACATCGCCCATTCCTATAACTAGCTTTAAACATTGCGAATGCCGCAACTGCAATTTAGTATTTACACAAAGTCCATAGCAAAACTACAATATACAGCATTAAAAACTATGGCCATTCATTGTCCCGAATGAACATTTTCTACACTGTACTTAATGCTTGGCAAGTGATGCCACGGAAACAGAAATCGATCATTATGTGCACTCCACAGTATGCATTCTGAATAACTTCTTCATATATTAAAGGATAATATATTGCCATGTATGTGAAAAAACATGCGATGCTATTGCGCACAGATTACATGTTATCTGTATACATTTTTGCTTCTAGTATGCGATGCACTATACCTTGGTTGCAAATGGAGGCGGAGTGCTTTGGAAGCTGTGCAAAGAGCGTAGTAGTACAAATATCACGCCACTTGTCTTGTGGTGACATGCAATGTCAACACCATAATTTCTCTATATACCACAACTATAACTTATGAAGCCTATCTTGTGCCAAACTATGCAACACACTCCTATTGCTTCCTGTCATGATGCATGCACTACTTTTTGATCGCAAACGAAGGAGTGTGAAACAAACTTCAGCCTCCACAGTGTTGCCACCTATGCATGAAAACCACATATCACAAGATGACCATGACGGCTGCAATCTGTCACACCAGCTGTGTTCAGAGCCTCTACCCTGACAAGCCCCATTTGCGAGACTTGTTCCAAGCCACTTGAACATGGCACGACAACTTCCCCAGGCGCTAAATGATGCGAAGAACATGCAAGCTTAGAATTCTGTTCAGGGTATGCCTGTGTCCTTCGCAGCCTCTCTTAAAATGAAGCTTTCTCCGCGAACCCTCCTGGACTTTCCTGACCGTGGCTGCTGCTGCTGTCCCGCCAAAAAGCTCGCACTCAAAAATATAAAAAATAAAAAAGGAAAGAAAAAGCATTACATGGCTGATGACAGGATCGAACCTCAGTCCCACAACACGCGCAGCATCCCAATGCTCTAACCATAGGTCCCAATCGCATGTATACTTCTATCAAGGTAACGCAAAACTAGCTCTTAGATATTATTGCCATGTGTGTAACAGTGCACAGCATGGGTGCACCAGAGCACATGATCATGCATCAGTTCCCTTAAGCAAAAAAAAAAAAAAAATGCAGGAATGATATGGGCATATTTATAGCACTTAACCATTTTGCATCGATTCCAAGATGTGCATTGGATCTGCATAATATACTTTTTAAAGTGTTTGCTGTTTTCCATGCCAGACTTCACAAAAACGCAGCAAACAAACAGCCACTTGCAGTTGGTGCAACAGCACAGAAAGTGATACGAGCTCACCATATGAGAAAGTTAAAGTACAGTGTGAAAACATACCATTAAGTGCCAATCTCACCTTCACTGGTAAAAGGGATTTCACAGCTACTGGTCTGCCAAGAATGACACATGGAGAGCAAGTCTCATTAAATGGCATATCATTTTTATCCTACTTGTCATTTCACTGCCTTCTGGCAACACTGCAGACAGAGTGAAATAACTGAAGTTTACAGTGAAATAAGTGGGCTTAATTTGCAATAACGAAGATGGCTGATCACTACTGAACAAACTTATTCTTGTAGTAACGCATTAAAATTGTCTTTCAAAAGCTTCACATCCATGCACAATAACTTTGAAACGACCAGTTGGAATATGCCTCAAGTTGGCGAAGTGCAACCATTGACTCTTTGCAACTCTGTAGTGTATGGAACTTATAATACTGTGGGTGCAAGTTTACAAAGCCGTGCCCTGTCGTACACAAGACATTTTACACTTTCATTTAAGAAGTGTGTAGGAGGACCTCTTTAAAACAATGCTTAAATAAGTACAGAGCTCATCACTCCCATTAGCTACTTTAGAGGGAAAGAAATCGGCCAAAACCAACGAATCACTGTGGCTTCAGTTTGTTTGATGGAGTTCAAACCTATTACGAGTCATGAACCTGTTGTGGACCAGCTAATGCTGTTACACTTGTGTCCACACTTCCACATGGTCACAACACAAGTCAAGCACATGGAAAAGGCACATGGAAAGCGTATACTGGGGGTTTCATGTAACTTGAACCAAGTTTTTGAAACATGTAGCAAGTCTTAGCCAAATGTGATAAATTACCAGTGTTGCCAGTCTATTATTTTGTCACAGATTTGACTTTCTCGGCTGTTCAGTGACAAAATTTTTTTTAGCGACTGGCAACTATTCTTTAGTGATGCGAAAGAAAAATTGCTAAAATTTCAGCGACTTCGAACTTGGGAAAATTGCTTCGAAAATGGCCTTCTAAAGCACACTTCATTACTCAAAAGCTACATTTCAGCGGTAGAAATTGGCTGTACGATGCATGGGCTCTGCGACTATAATGAAGCAATGATTGCCTTTGCGTCAGTGGCGCTCACACTGCATCACAGTATGGTGGCCTTCAAAGGATTCACACTGGGCTCACAAAATGCATGCTTTTTAATACTTTTTAAATTCTTTACGAAACCTATTGGAATGAGCAAACACCGAGTGTTCTGTGCTTTCACTATATACATTTTATTAGAGCACATTTGCAACAGATGCCATAAATAAATTTACCTACCTATTGCAATAAATTTTAAGGCAAGGTTCAGAAAGTAGCAAGTGAATAAGATGCATCGACTGTCAAAAGGCATAAATATTGGAGTGGATGGGCCAGTTCACACAAGTCTGAACACACTGCTTCCTTTTCCTATGGCATTTGGACAAATCACATCTGCGAAGAGCTTTCAGATAGATCAAGGGACGGTAGCATAGTATTCTATCTGCATAACTGTCATGTACTCACCACTGCAATGTTAACCTTCGAACGAGTGTGTGACGTGGAATTCAGCGGGGGCACCAAGAACTAGAAAACTTGCAGGGATAATGTGGGACCATATATATGCCCTTGCGTGCTAGGAAGATCAGATTACCCATGTTCCTTTGAATTGCACTGAATTCGCAACCTCACAAACTGAAGGTAAATGTTGAATTTCAGCTGTCATCACGGTCCACTGTTAAGTAAAATAAAAAACCTGCTACACACTGCTGGCCAATTCATTGTTCATTCCTCACCTGCATAGACCCCATAGACAAACGCGAGATGTTTAGGCAAATAATTTACCTGCCAAGTTAGGACATACTCGCTAGAATAGCAGCTTAGGCTTGTTGGAGTCTTCTAGTCTCTTGTCCCGTCTACGTTTTGCACTGTTAACACTAGGTCGTACTGTGCTCCCATACCCTATGCTACTTAAAGTTAACTTGAAAGTTTTAGCAACGTTTTTGGCAACCTTGCAGCACACTTTAGACATTTTTTGTCTCGCTTCAGTGACACATTAAAAGAAAAGGGGGGGGGGGCTCCAATGCATGCTGTGAAGGTGGTTAGCCAGCGAAGCTGTGGCATCACCTGCTCCGATAGACCAATGTGACGTAGCCTTGAACTGGGTCCTGCCGAGCCTGAGCATGCTGTTGATGTGTATATTGATGTTACTGTTCCTTTTGTTATTGTTCATCGTATTCGCGCTGCTCTTCAGGAGTCCCAATTGTGCATGACTTGCTTTGGCCAGGAACCGCTGAGTCCTGCCTAGCCTGAGCACGACATCGTTGTACATATAGACTGCTGTTCCAGTTATCGCTCTTTGCATTCGCACTGCTCTTCGGGAGTCCTAAGTATACGTGGCCTTCCTGTAGCATTATCACAGCATTAGCACAGCGAAGCTGTGGCATCACCTGATCAGATAGACCAATGTGACGTAGCCTTGAACTGGGTCCTGCCGAGCCTGAGCATGCTGTTGATGTGTATATTGATGTTGCTGTTCCTTTTGTTATTGTTCATCGTATTCGCGCTGCTCTTCAGGAGTCCCAATTGTGCATGACTTGCTTTGGCCAGGAACCGCTGAGTCCTGCCTAGCCTGAGCACGACATCGTTGTACATATAGACTGCTGTTCCAGTTATCGCTCATTGCATTCGCACTGCTCTTCGGGAGTCCTAAGTATACGTGGCCTTCCTGTAGCATTATCACAGCATTAGCACAGCGAAGCTGTGGCATCACCTGATCAGATAGACCAATGTGACGTAGCCTTGAACTGGGTCCTGCCGAGCCTGAGCATGCTGTTGATGTGTATATTGATGTTGCTGTTCCTTTTGTTATTGTTCATCGTATTCGCGCTGCTCTTCAGGAGTCCCAATTGTGCATGACTTGCTTTGGCCAGGAACCGCTGAGTCCTGCCTAGCCTGAGCACGACATCGTTGTACATATAGACTGCTGTTTCAGTTATCGCTCATTGCATTCGCACTGCTCTTCGGGAGTCCTAAGTATACGTGGCCTTCCTGTAGCATTATCACAGCATTAGCACAGCGAAGCTGTGGCATCACCTGATCAGATAGACCAATGTGACGTAGCCTTGAACTGGGTCCTGCCGAGCCTGAGCATGCTGTTGATGTGTATATTGATGTTGCTGTTCCTTTTGTTATTGTTCATCGTATTCGCGCTGCTCTTCAGGAGTCCCAATTGTGCATGACTTGCTTTGGCCAGGAACCGCTGAGTCCTGCCTAGCCTGAGCACGACATCGTTGTACATATAGACTGCTGTTCCAGTTATCGCTCATTGCATTCGCACTGCTCTTCGGGAGTCCTAAGTATACGTGGCCTTCCTGTAGCATTATCACAGCATTAGCACAGCGAAGCTGTGGCATCACCTGATCCGATAGACCAATGTGACGTAGGCTTGAACTGGGTCCTGCCGAGCCTGAGCATGCTGTTGATGTGTATATTGATGTTGCTGTTCCTTTTGTTATTGTTCATCGTATTCGCGCTGCTCTTCAGGAGTCCCAATTGTGCATGACTTGCTTTGGCCAGGAACCGCTGAGTCCTGCCTAGCCTGAGCATGACATCGTTGTACATATAGACTGCTGTTCCAGTTATTGCTCATTGCATTCGCACTGCTCTTCGGGAGTCCTAACTATACGTGGCCTTCCTGTAGCATTATCACAACACAAATGAAATCAGTTGCTTGGCGGGTTCTTCCTTTAGATATGAAAGTGTAGTTACATCACTCCCTGCTTCATATGCTACAGTTGCCACCTCCCGGCAACTGCAGCTTATGCAACTGTTATCTCTACCGGAAAAGGTCATGCTCGAAGGTGAGCTTTCCGGTCACTTCTCTTCTTTCCCCAGCATGGCCAATGACACCAGACGCGGGACGCCAGATTTTCTGTGACATGGGTTCCTTAACGCTATCGCGTTGAAAGGCTTCCTTGGCTAACACACACACTCCCCTTCTCCTCCCTCTTCTCGAAACTGAGTTTGTTATGTCCATCAGTTCGTCTGTCCTTTCTATTACAAGGCCCCCACGAGGCCACCTCTCCATCCTCATTTTAATTCTCACCGTACAACAGAAAAAACTCTGCTACTGCCACTGAACTCCTGCGCCACCTAAGTTACGAAACATGGATGTGCGTCGCAACTTGTACAGACTCCGAGAGCAGTGACGCTTGTCTATGTATTTCGCAGGCCACAGTAGGCAAGACTGCAGGCATTGATGAATTCACAATGTGTGCATTGCAGAGAGGCTTGCTTGAGTATGTGGCAGTGGCCACTGTGAAAACTTTTGTCACAGTAAGTCAGTTTAAATCGAAAAGGAACATCGAAGCCTGCAGATTTCTAATTTCTTTGAAATCTCTGGTTCAAGTTACACAAAGCACTCAGTAGTGTTTATATGCATGCTGCACAATTGGTGCAAAAACACAATGTCACAAAAGCATCCGAAGAGATACGAACAGAAATGTATTTATTTAGATACATCAGTGCTGTAACTGTAATAGAGTGAAGATGTCTGCAGTGTGGATACAATGAGATACGACTAAACCAGCAGTGCTTGCCTGCAGGCATGCCGCATTGCAAGCACAAACAAACAAGAAAAGCCAACGAAGAGGCTTGTTCATTTCGCAATAGTTCACAAGGTGCAGAGAATGAATGCTTAAACAAAAAGACAGTTTACTAATGCAACGACACCTGTGCGTACAAACCCAGTAATTCACTAACATGAATAAACCTAGTGCATGACAGAGTACTTATCAATTAGCCTCTCACTACCCACACAACACACTAGAAAATGTGCTAGCTGCCTTTGTGTGTCTTCGAAAGTGTGTAGATTGAATAAGAGTTTGTGCACCATTTTTTATACTGAGGTCACATATCATAGTTAAAAGAAAACAGATGTGAAAAAGAAAAGGAACATCTCGCTCTCTTTTCTTTTTTTCTGCCTACAGCCACGAGGAACGGATGCCAGTCTTAGCCTCCTGTGTAACACCTCGTTAAAACAGTTTGCATTTGCTTCTATGCATTAAGAGAAAATCTAAGAAACGGCCAACAATTGTGATAATCCGAAGAAATAAATAGATCGAGAGTACAATGCAAAACAAACAAAAAAGCTTCCATTCATCTTTGCCAATTTTGCAAAGGCTTTGTAAATAAAGACATCTCGTTCAAGAACATGCAAGTCTCTGCTTAACAAAATAGACATATGAACAGTGCTTGGTAAAATAAAATCAAGTTTAACAAACTTACACTCATTTCTATTTCTTTCCACAGCCTGAATTCTGGCTGTGACAGTGTTCCGCTTCCAAACTCACTCTGCAACTCTTTGCCATGTTTTAAGCCTTAACCAAACTATGTCATAACTCGTCAATACATATCCCAGACCTGACAACCTAAAGATTATAATAGAACCGAGAAGAAAAAAAAAGTGTTTGCTGCAGTGCAGTTGAATATCTCTTTTCGACGCTGGAATACATTTGGAAGGCCAATAAATCGCCCTGTAAACAAAAGTGAAGATGTAGGCAACAGCTTGAACAGTGCCAACACAGTTCATGGCCATACTTGCAACATCACGCATCCAAGCCACGTTTGAAAAATCAACCGAGACACCATACAGACCTGAAATTTTGGTCACCAGTGCGCATTGAACAGTTCCATGGGAAAAAAAAAAGTAGATTCTTGAAATTTAATATCGTGCCAATCTAAAAGTAACTAGGTCTCTTTTCAGTTCTTTTTTCTTTAAAAGCATAAGGTGGGCACTGTGACATCTCCATGTGGCATATCGGGTATGATTATCCAAACTTGACAGACATGTCTGTTCACCAATGAGGCCCAGATCGTGTTTAAAACAAAGTTTTGTTGAACACAAGCCCTCCCTTTTTTATACACGGAGGATTAAGCATAGCTTTGAGTTGTTGACTGCTGCATATGCTGGGTGTTTCTATCAAGCACCTTAATCCCCATACTGATCGTGTCATGTCTTGAGACGTGTGCAAATTGCTACCTGGGCAGACAGTGTACAGGTGAAGCAACATGAACACCATCAACTCTGACTGCAGCTTAACCGAATTCCTTGCAAGATTGCTAAATTGGCTTCTTGTCCATAGCCTCACTTCTCAGGAGATGGAAACAGGGGTTCTGGAAATGCACGCAAGTACAAAGCATACATACATATCTTGCATGCTTGCAAGTGCGCACTGCACGCACAAATGTGTGCACACAGCAGAGAGAACCATTGCTTTAATAACCGTCGTTTTAAAAATGCACATGCTGCCGATCCTCCGATGGTAATGAGGAATCCCATGGATTGATCTGGAGCAGGTAGTACCTATATAACCATTCCATCATTTACTTTACTCCCGTCCATAGGACAGAAAAATGCTGCTCCAAGTCAATTAGTGCAAGCCATGAGCCACTGCAAGGAAGCTACTTCAGCTAATTTTCTGAAGTGAATTAATATAACATAGAGCACAGCTTGACTTGGCAAGCCCTGTGCCGCTTTTTGGCATTCGTTTGCAAAATTTACGAAAGGCCCGCCGCACAAGACCCTGCCATGACCACAGACATCTTGCTGATGAACTACACTTGAGGCAACTGCAACAAGGGTGGGGAATGTCGCAGCTGAGGCGCAGTCCTTTTTTTTCCCCTTGGATGTCTGTTGGCATTGTTTCCTGCAGCTCGCTACCTCGACCACTCGGTGAGCAGCGAGTTCTCCCACTGAGCATGTGGTAGCAGGTGTTTCAAGACCTGCAGCTCAGACTAAGGGCAACGGTACCGAAGTTAGAAAGTGGAGAAATTCTCCGAAGTAATTGTTTCTGGTGCTAGTGCAGTTGCAATGCATTGGTCAATCAAAGTGCCTAATGGCCCAGACAAAATTTTAGGCTTTGCAAGTTGAATTTGTGCAAAAAGATAATGGCCAACTTTTTTTTTTGCAGGCAAGCAGGCAAGCGCCATCCTGAATTTTTCTGCCGCCACTCTAAACTCTGTAGGCACGCTGTGTGCTTGCTGTGCAGTTCACCACCATACGTTGCCTAACTGCCACAGTCATGAATTGGTCTTACAGGATTAAGCCGTGCAGATTACACCCTCTACTCAAAACAAGTTACTGTAGACAAGTAGAAAGGAAGGAAATTATGTGAACTTTCAAGCGTTTCTAAATTAGTTAAAAACGGTCGTTGCCTCTCCTAAATTTGCTGAAGACACCGTTGTAGCGACGCATGTCATGCCCCTTTCTTCTTTTGTTATCGATTTCAAGAGAAGAACGTCCGCACAGTGCCGCGGATGGAAGCGCGACAGACGGGGCAGTCCGACAGGGCGGAGGCGCAGGCTGGGCACGCCACCAGGTGGCCGCACGGCAGGAACACGACGCCTACCTCGGCATCGAGACACACCTTGCAGAGACGCTGGTCCTTGAGTCGCAGGTTCTCCAGAGCCAGGTCAGAAGACTCCGACCCTTCCGTCAGGCCCTCCGGTGATGAATGCTTCGTTCCTGAGATGAGAATTCCCAAAATTTCGATCACCAAAAACCTCAAACCTTCTTGAGGTGCATACAAATCGACAACGTGAATGCACCTAAAGTGTTCACATAATCGATATTGCAATAATGCATCACACTGACCTACTGGTATAGAGCCTTTTGCGCAATATTTCAGATAGAGTAAGCTGGCCTTCGTTTGTGCCAGTAAATCTGAATTCACACGACGAGATGGACTGGTGGTTCAATCTGTGGTTGAGCATAGCATGGCACAGCGGCGCCGGATCCCATCGCACAAAGGGAAGCTGGTGACAAGCTGCTTGCGGCACTACTTGCAGCTCAGCCATGTCACACTCGTCTGTAGACTGATGTAGGCAATTCGTCCTGTCATGTGAACACAGCTTATCCCTTTGAGGGTCAAAGACGTTGAAAGATGTATATATACGGTGCCACAAACAAGTCACAAATGGTCAGTGCGGTATATTTACGACACTGTCGGTATGTTTGAAAGATGCGGCAATTTTTCAACACTGTTGCCCATCAAGTGCTGCCACCCTGTGTGAACACAGGAATTTTTTTTCTCTCTGTAATCTCTTGGATTTAATTCCACGGCTTGTTTACACCGGCGCGTCGGCGACCACTCGCAATATACACACGATTGTAGGTATGGCAGTTAGTTTTGGTTTCGTCTCACAAACTGTTTCTGTTTGTCACGGTTGCAAAAACTGTTGTCTATCATGTTTCTAATACCTCAAAGTGTTACCACTAGGTACTCGCTCGTTTATTGCTCACAGGGGTGTGATTACATCTGTTCACAGACGGTATATACAAACGATGCTTCTGTACATGAAAGATGCTGTCATGCCTGCATTTCTTTTCTTGAGGCTCGCGAAAACTGATTGGCCCTCGTCGGCAATGGAACAAAGGTTTACTGCAAGCTTCTTACTCATTTGTTTTTTCTGATGGGCGCATAGCAAAACAATAGAGTATACTTGCGTGGGCTCATGTACACAGTTCGATTATGCTAAGGACATGCACGCAGGTTGCTCTTCTGCAGGCAAGTCGAGTGGAGGTTCCTTCGATGCAGACTATTGCTCATGTGGCGAACTGAACTACTGTATTTACTCGCATAATGATTGCACTTTTTTGTAAAAAAAAATTGATGCAAATTCAGGGGTGCGATCAACAGGCCAGTTAAGTTTCCCGCGCAAAAAAAAATATATATTTTTTCATCCCGTGTTTGCTGCAGGATGACAACAGGTCAACAAATAGGCGGCTGCCGCTGTATGTAGTGCGGCACATCAAAACAAAAATGGCGGCCGGCGGAGCAAGCTGAACGCGCCAAACGCAATTTTTTCTTCTTCTCGTGAGTACATTACGTGCACTGAAACAGTTGCTTCCTTATCAGTAATGAATATTATCATTAATATCGGCAAGTTTGTGGCAATAGCATAGCCCCGTCCTCTTTGAGGGGACAGAAAGAGATGGGCGCGCTTAGCTGCCAGTGACATAGAAACACATGGCCGGCATGCTGCGGAAACTGCGGCATCTGTCTTCACTACTATCCTAATATGGCACGTTTCCGCTAAGGGTGGGCGAATATCTTAGCTGTGTTACAAGCGTCGGCATATGAATAGGGTACACTTCTAACGTATCAGTGTAAACGTGGCTACTATTGTTGCCGCTCGCGATTTGTTGCGTGCCCACGAGTGCAGATGAAAAGACTCGAAAGGCACCTTTTTTTGTTGTTGTTGATCACAACCTTTATAATAAAGGCAAGTTTGGTTGTACCTCTTTTTGGAAGTGCTGAAAGTGATGAAAGTAATGAGATGGGGCATCTATTTAAGAACGTTTGGTGCGTGCAGACCGCTTGGTTTGTCTTGAAGAGTCGTTCGCGTAGCATTCGACAGATGGTAAGCGCCATCATTAGTAGCTAGACTTGGCACACGACATATCGCTGCAGCAAGTTCGGGGTGTGATCATTACACGGGTAACTAAAAAAAAAAATCGAATTTCGACGACAAAATTCAGGGGTGCGATCATTACGCAAGTGCGATCATTAAGCAAGTAAATACGGTATATTCCAGGGTATTTAGTTTTAGAGCGCACCTCTTTGGCACCCGTTGCTGCATTTCGTGGCGCCGTCGTCCCTCGCCGTAACCAAGGTCATCATCCGCAGACTGCTCTAGCACCGCGCGCTTTTGCTGCCATCTCATGCGCACGGCACAAGTCTTGCTCTCCCCTTGTTCTCCAAAGCCGGATCACATGTTCTCGCTTATCCTCTCGCCCCCTTCCTCCGCGCAGTGCCGTTGCAGTGACTCTCGCTGTTACCGTCCACTGTGCCCTCGCCGTCCCTTCTCCCACTGTTGCGGCACTGCCGCGGTGCCGATGGCTGGCGCTCCTTGCAGCCTCACGCGTGATCCACAGTTCTCCGCTCCTCCGTCCCCGCGTCGCGTGGCTGTATGGCTCTCAGCGGTGTCTCTTGCTTCCCCGTTTGCAGGGCGCATTCCTCAGTGGCATTTGTTGCCTCTGGCAGTGCTTGCGCCTGGCTGTCCTCCCGCCTCCACTTTTGCCCTATACCTCCCCTTACCTGGCGCGGTGCCATCGCGGTCCCTCGAAAGACAGTTTTGTCCCTTTAGTTCTACTTCCCACCCCCACCTTGTGCGGCCACATTGAGGGCCGCCTATAAGTGAATGAGTGTGTGACCTCTACTCAATACCCCTGTTCTCCACCCGTTTCCTCGTCCCACCTCAGAAGAAACATTAAACAGTAATTGCTAATCTCCCTGCCCCCCTCTCCGCTGCAGTGACCCACTATAATATGGTACAATGGTGCTTCGCCGGAGCGCCGGCTCGATAGCGGTGGATCGCGGTGTGTGCTGCCCAATCTGAAACGCAGAACTGCCTCCGTTCGGCACTACGTGTTCTGTATGCGGTTGCCTGTTGTTGAAATACGGCAGCAGCTGCTCTCAAAGAATGCATTAACAAGAAGCGTAATCGTCAGCCAATTTTTTCTTCTTGTATTTATGCTAGCCCATCTGTTCTCATAAATAAATAATGCATGTTTACCTATGGGAAATTTTTGTTTTCCCTTTAGGGCTATTCTAAAAAAATTGCAGCAAATGTTTTTTGAAACGGGTCAGGCAAGATATTAAATCTCCAATAAAAAATGACCCTGGATGATTGCATATGGCAAAAAAAAAAATTGACCTTTGAAGGGTCAATAAATCGAACATTATTCAACCAAATTAATTATTCTATGCTTGTTACAATGGACCTACATACAGCAAACTTTTGTATATAATGGACCATATTTCGACCTTAGTTTATTCTAGCTATTTAATTAATGCAACGAAGTTCGACCCTAGTCTTTGGCACCGAAAATCAGCCCAAAATTTTAATTTTCAACTTTTATTTTCTGCGATCCTGACGCGTTTCCGCGCCTATCTCCGAAATTTGGTTACAAAATACCACATAATTATTTCGTTATTGTGGCCTAAAGATGCGAGTCCGCAAGCGTTGGCCTTTAAATTGCGGACAAATTGCGGCCGATTTTTGTCGCGTATAACTCTACAATTACCGTATTTATACGATTGTAAGTCCACTCGAATATAAGTCGACAACCCCATATCGCGCGACAAGAAAAAAAGAAAAAAAGAGCATACCCGAGGGCGCATTCCAGAACGAAAATTTATTAGTAGCTGGCATGGTCACTGGACTACTCGACTCCACTTGTGCCATCTTCCTCACTAGTGCTGCCATCGTCATCACTAGTATGGTTCCACAGCGTGTCATCATCCAGCGAAATTCCACATTTGGCAAACGACCGCACCCAACCACACGCAGCCGTCAGGGAGGTTCTTTTGACAGGTCCGGTTGGCATAAGTTCGCGGTCTTCTGCCACCAGCCACTAGTTGTAATCACGGCAGAGCAGGTCCTTAAAAGGCGAAGATTCGGGCTTGTTTCATGACCATGTCGCACTTCACAGGCAGGGACCAATCATGCATTTCAGCAACGTACCCTGCAAGCTTGGCCTACAGCTCCGGAAAGCGTCCAGACTTCTGTCTATGGGAAATTCTTCGCTTGCCGTCACAGGTGAAAATTTTGCTTCGCTGCAGTCACCACTCTTGCACCACCCGTTCAGAAACATCGAACTTGTGGCCCGCTGCGCAGTGATTTGTTTCTTCGGCGTAAAGGATGGCAGCCCTCTTGAACTCTGCTGTGAATGAGGGCCGAATGTTTAGTGGGCCTGGAGCACTCATGATACTGAGGAAGCACGGAAGCAGCACGTAGCCGGCAGTCGAGTCGAACGCGTCAAACTATGAGCTACAGGGAAATAGAAACACATGAGCGCCGTCTGCTCTTCCATTGACCATCGACACCCCCCATAAGTGTTGTGTGCGCAGTACATGGTGCTGTAAAACTCTGAAAAATGTTGAAAAACCCTTTCGAAAAGCGACCAAACGTGAGGAATAGCGAAAACTACGGGTAGGGCCATACAGAAAACATAAAATTGTAACTACGTTGTAGCTCCCCTGATATCTCGTTGGTCTCGCTTCTTTGGCGGTGTCATGTTTTGGTTTCGATTGTAAGTCGACCCCCCCCCCCCTCAGATTTTCAACTTAAAAAAAAAAAAAAAAAGGCCGACTTACAATCGTGTAAATACGGTACGCGCTCTGCCCGTGCCATTTTGGTATCATTTGAAAGCTCACGTTACTGGCTTTCTTTATTTGTCGGTCAGCAACTTTTCTCGCGCTGCGGTCACGAAAAAAAAAAAAAAAAAAAAACAACAACAGAAAAAGACATTCGTGGTGAACGCTATTATTGGTCAGTTTGAGCATGTGACCAAGATGGCAAGTCATGATGGGCTCCAAGGACCACAAACGCTCAAACGACGAAAACAGCCACCATTTTGTCTTAGTCTCGTGACTGCGACTCTGGATATGTTCGAGGTCGAACAAAGTTTCGTTCTGTAAATTGTTACGGGCAGAAACGTACGAGGCGCAATAAACTTCCGAAATCGATTCCATCATTGCAGTCGGCACAGGATACCCGGCAGCTCGCCGCTGAAGTCGTACCGCTGCCGAATGTCGATGCCTCAACTGCTTTGTCAGATCACACATATCCACATGCCGGTTACATTCGCGTAAGAATTGAACACGGCTGTTATAACTGAAGAGGAAGCGGAAAAGGTAAGCGCACATGAGAAAGCTACGCTCGACAAGATTGCATCTACGACGGCCACGGAGCGAAAGATTCCGTGTTTCGAAGATCCAACTGCCGATAGTGCAACTGCCTCGGCCATGAAGCCCGCTATTCCATACATTGTCGTCGGATGTGCAGCAGTGAACAATCTTCTCGGCATTTTTTAGTGTAATACATGGAGTGTTACTGCGCAGCTGGTGCGGAGCAATCAGGATTATGGTCTCACTACTAAACTGACTGTGGCTTGAGAGATCTGCGGTGAAGTTGCGTCGGGACAGAGCTGGTGGGGAATTGAGGGCCTGAAAACATGCAATCCTTTTAAGTGAACGCATTAGCAGTGCACGCTATGTCGTCGACCGGCAACGGCAAACGGCTATGAATTATACCTAGTCCCTACTGATGGCCTTTGGTGCCGTTTTTTTTCAAGCTTTCTTTCAATATTGGCCTCGAGCTCCACCACTGGAAAAGCTGGCGCCACCGTCGGCGTGACGTGCTAGGAGGGATCGCGTGGACATAGCGGCCGCGTCGGCTGCTTCAGGCGCGCCGAAGCGAGCTGAAAACGAGTTTAAATTCCCTCGTACGCTGCGGTCCTCATTTAGTGGCGAAATTTTCCCGCTTCGAGTGTCTCCTTTACAACGCTTCAAAGCACTACAATAGGTAGTGGCTGCCTTTGAAGGCGTGCAACATGGTAGGCTACAGCTCGGTTCCGCAGGGCCGGACGCACGTAACGGAGGCCGGTGTCAGTCTTATTCACACGTAGCCGCAGGACAAGAAGCTGCGTGAAGCTTGGCTCGCGAAACATAAAACCGGCAAACAGTCATCGGGTACAACTCGGGTATGCAGGAAGCACAGACGCGTAGAAGATTTCTGCTACGTCGCCCGGTCTGCGATGTTCTGAAAACGCGCACTGAGACGCTCGCCCGAGTCTGCTGCCCGACTAATGTCATGACGGTTTGGCCTATGAACTTGTCGATGCTATAGATACTCGCAAGTTCAGTGGAGTGGAAAGGCAGCGGTAAGAAGCACATTTAAAAAAAGCATGGCATATGGTCATGCTTGTGTTATGAATTAATGCACTGGATTACAAAAAAGGAGCAGCGGGAAATTGAACGCTGAGAACACCGATAAACATACAGTGCGACGCAACTCGAGAAATAATATTGAAAGGTCAAAGAATTTAGAAGAAAAAAAAAGATTGAATCGTCGCGACGGCACATCATGGATCACATCCGGGATGAAGTCTCGGATGAGGACGAATTTTTCTTCAACTATGAGGCCTTTCTTTCGAGGAACTCGTATCGGTTCCCTTGTAGCAGTTGCTACGAACTGGTGGATTCTGATCATTCCTTTATTCATTGCTTCTCTCCACCTTGCGGGTTTCCGCAGAACTACTACGTCATAGAATAATTCAATGTAAATGGGTTCGATATAGTCGGGTTCGACTGTACAGCCAAACCCGACTATATCGAACCCGTTTGCATAGAATTATTCTATATATCGAACAATTTCTGGGCAAGGTATAGTTACAATCTGAAAAAAATTGCCGCTAATTTTGCCTGCTGTAGCCGATAGTCCGTTGTAGCGCGGTTCGTTAAGGGGGGGAAACTGGTTTTAGACTAAAGAATCTCAAAAAAATCTATATTTTGAAAACGGTATTTCAGGAATTTCCTACTATTATTCTACCACTGTGCCACATTTTGTGCATTCTAAATTTTTCTTCAACTATGAGGCCTTTCTTTCGAGGAACCCGTATGGGTTCCCTTTGTAGCAGTTGCTAAGAACAGGTAGATGTCTGACCTTTCCTTTATTCATTAATTATTCTATATATCAAACAATTTCTGGGCAAGGTACAGTTACAATGAGCATATATAGCAAAAATTACGCTTACATCGAACAAAAATAGCAGCGAATCCCGATATATAGAACGTTAAGCAGCGGAAAAGTGCCCCCTGAAGTTTGCTTTCCTTTGCGGTGGCGGGCAAACCTGGCGACGCGGCTCCATCCAACCACTCTCCCTACCGTGACCGCGCTGCGTCGAGCGAGCTGTCGACACCCCCCTGCAAAAAATGATCCTGGCCCACCCGCAGCACTTGCTCAGACAGCCAATCAGAGGCTATTGTGCCCTCGCCGTACAAGGTGGCGAAAGTGCGAGTTGTCTCGCTGCTTTTCTGGTTCATTGTGTGTGTGCCTTGTGGGCCTTCTCCCGCAATTTTGCCATGATGGAGCGGCAGAATTCGTCTTCCGTCGTGAAGCTCAAAATAATAAATCGGGTCAAACGCGGTGAGAAGTCGGATGTCCCCGTAGCGTGCAAGATTCCGAGGAGCACTCTGAGCACGATCTTGAAGAATAAGGGGGAGATTAGTGCCACAGTGGCCAAACTCGCGACCCAGTGCCCGTGGCGCCGGATGCGTACCGTATTTACACGACTGTAAGTCGACCCCTTTCTTTAAAATTTGAAAGTCTGAAGTTGGGGGGTCCACTTACAATCGAAACCAAAACATGGCCCCGCCAAAAAAAAGCGATACCAACGAGAGCTACAACGTAGTTACAATTTTATGTTTGCTCTATGGTCCTACCCGTATCTTTTCGCTATCCCGCATGTTTGTTCGCTTTTCGGAAGGGTTTTTCAACATTTTTGAGAGTCTTACAGTGCATGCAACACTCATGGGGGGTGTCGATAGTTGACGGAAGCGCCGCTATTCCCATTTGCGGCGGCACCCTTAGAACGGCGGCGCTTGCGGGGAGTATCGGTAGTTCATGGAAGAGCAGACACCGTTCGCGGGTTTCTCTTTCTCTGTTTAAAGGCATTGGCATTGGTTTGACCAACTTTTTGACGCGCTCCACTTGACTCAATGTATTGGACGATGATGGGTTGATGAGTATATGTACGCTCATGGACGCGGTGCCTTCAAAGGTGCCAAGTCCTCTTCCCATCTGACAACGGTTCCACTTGACTGCAGGCTACGTGCTACTTCTATGCTTCCCCAGTCATCATGAGTGCTGCAGGCTCACTAATCTTTCGGCACTCGTTCACAGCAGCGTTCAAGAGGGCTGCCATCCTTTACGCCGAAGAAACAAATCACTGCGCAGCGGGCCGCAATTTCGATGTTTCTAAACGGGTGGTGCGAGAGCGGCGACTGCAGCGAAGCGAAATTTTCACCCTGTGACGGCAAGTGAGAAATTTCCGACGTGCCGAAGTCTGGACGCTTTCCGGACCTGTAGGCTAAGCTTGCGGCAGCGTCGCTGAAATGCGTGATCGGTCCCTGCCAGTGAAGTGTGACGTGGTCATGAAACAAGCCCGGACCTTCGCCTTAATTTTAAGGTTCTGCTCCGCCGTGAGTACGAGTGGCTGGCGGCAGAAGAATGCGAAATTACGCCGACCGGACCTGTCAAAAGAGCCTCCCTGACGGCTGCGTGTGGTTGGGTGCATTTGGCGTGGGCTGCTGTTCTGCAAGATGTCCTGGTGCGGTCGTTTGCCAAATTTGAAATTTCGCTGGACCACGACGCGCTGTGGGACCGCAGCAACGATGACGATGGCAGCACTAATGAAGACGAGTAGTCCAGTGACCATGTCAGCTACTAATAAATTTTCGTTATCGAATGCGCCCTCTGGTTTTTTTTTTTTTTTTCCGGTCAAGCGATATGGGGGGGTCGACTTACAATAGTGTAAATACGGTATACAGGGCTGTGTACGAGTGGTTCATCCGAAATTGCTTTAGCTGTGCCGGCTTCCGCGTGCTCGGTGATGTGTGTAAATTCTGATGAATGAGACGAAGCCGTTGCCGCTGTTGCTCAAGTTTGGAGCGAGTTGTCAGAATTTCCGGAAGTTGTTGTTGAATCAACGGTGGATGAGTTTGTGAGTACAAATGATGGTGTTGCGACCACAGGAGAGCCCGAAAACGAAGACTACATTGCCGACATTGTAGCGAGCACAAGTGAAAGTGGGCACAATGAGGAGAGAAACGACGGTCCGTGGCTCACATCCTCCGAAGTGATTGGTGCGCTCGCACTAGTCCGGTGCTTCTGCGCGAATGCGGAAAGTTACGGCCTCAGCTGCTCCGACTCCTTAGACAATGTGGAGAGGTGCGTGCGTTGCAGGCAGTGAAGTTGCCCAAGCAGAAGAAAATGCAGGACTATTTCATGCGAAACTAAGCTGGTTTCATCAATAAAGTGATTGTATAAATGGTACGTGCGTTTATGACATCCAATTATTTAGCAGGCTTATATCGAATTATGCTCTATATCGAACTGATAGGCGATTTTTCTGCGAGTTCGATATAGCCGGGTTCGACTGTATTAGGAAAATGTCAGTCACTTACTGGAAACTACGCTTTCCAGGTGAGGGTTGGTAGCCAGCTTGGTGATCGTGACACCACTTGCAGTGGATGGCTGTGGAGTCTGGTCAGCAGAGGCCCTGCACAATTCAACAAAGCTGTGTGAGACATGGCACATCAAAACAAGAACAAGACATTGTCCCGTGTATTCTGTTAGTGTATACAGAAAGATGACAATAGTGGAAATTTTAACATTTGACTAGCCTTCACTGCCAACCCAACTGGTCCCCAGTGATGAAACAGTGACTTGTTGCATTACGACTGAATCACGTTATATCCAATATCTGTGATATGCATATATCAATTATAAGCTCCTACTGGCACGACACATCTTAAGTTCATTACAGTCAAGCCTCAATACAGTCACTGACTGATTTTTCTGACTCCAAAAATTCGGACATGCTCGATTATTCAGACTGCTTCACTGCACCGCCATTCTCCCCATAGACCATAATGTATAACAACTGCCGAAAGTTCGGACACCTTGCAACCTCTCGTCTGATTTTTTGGACACTCCTTGAGCCAACTCGATCGAAAGCCCCATGCACAGACTCTGACCGGTGCATGGTTCGACTGGCTGAACGCCATTTTTGTTTTGAACGGAGCCTCCTTCTGCCCCACGAAGTGGCGCTACTGCAAATCCCCGCTCATCACCATCATTTCTGCCTGGTTCGTGGGTCTCAGCTTAGTAAGCCATGTCAAGACAATCCAGCAGCTGATTTGTTTGTTTCTTCGTGCACGACGCTGCGAGTAGGCCACGTTTTTCGTTTGTGCGACTGGTATCGGCGTGACGGCGTGGTAATGTTTGCTTTGTGTGCTGTGTCGAGGTTGTGGTGATGCAACGTGGCATACGAAAACATAGTGTTAAGTGTCTAATGGCACCGACAGTGCCCGCGCAGACTGCGCTGGGGAATGCCGGCAAGCGGGTGCCAGGAGGCCTAGCATTTGTCGCCTTCTGACGTGCACCCTACTGACGCTGAAAGTGTTCTGCCAAGACCTGTGCAGTGGTTCCGGACACCATCTCATTTGACAGTTTCACAGGTGCTCACGCTGCTGTACTGACATGCGCAGAACTCGATGACGGCGAGATCATTCGTCAAGTTTCTGTTGCACCGCTGGACGATGACTCCCCGAGTTGGAAGATGACGCACAATGTGCTACGCTGCCGTCGCATGCACAAGCAGTGACTGTGCTTTCAGCCGCCTATAGTGACCGTATGACTCTCTCTGAGAATCAGGCTTATCTGATTGCACGTAAACGGAACAGCGTGCAACGGCGCATTCACGATTTCTTCAAGCCTACTGCCGAGCCCGAATAAGTGCGTGGAAATAAAGGATTTCATTTTTTTTTTTTAGTCTGCTTTTTCAGACACCTGTTTATTCAGACATTTCCGCAGTCCCCGTGAGGTCTGAATAAACGGTCGGTGACTGTATAATGAACATGGATATAACTAAGTAAATATAAAATGTCTCGCCAATACAGTCGCCAACCAATAATTCAGACAACAATAACTGAGATATGTTTTACTATTTGTACAGCTCTGCTGCACAGTGACTGGCCTCACAAACAACGTACAAGGGACAATCAAAATTTCGATTACCTTGCAGCATGCCATGCAATACAGTGCAGTCCACTTATAACGATACCACATATAACGATAGGTCGGCATGAGAGTATCATTTTATGCATTAGGTCTATGGGGAAAAAAACCATTTATAACGATAGGTTATTCACCGCGTATCGGATATAACAATCAAAATTTTGCCATCTGGATGGCGTTTTCCGTGCCAAATAAGCGTAACATTTGCATTGCTTAGTTCCCTGAAACGAATGACGTCGAGACGAGGCGACGTTTACATACGTAAGTTCGTATCTGCCGCCATTACCGTGCAGCACGTCCCGCCCCGACAGTGCACCGGAGAGTACCTGAGTAGGCGCAGCGCGCCACAAGATGGCGCTAGCTGCTTCATGCGCATCGGCCACAGTCACTCCGAAAGAGAGAGAAAGAAAAAAAAAAGTGACAAGCAAAGTGGCGTGGTAGCGCCCGCCCCACGCATCTTTCTCTTGCGATAGCAGGCTGATGCCACCGAAGCAGCGTGCAACCAACGGTTCAACCCAGTTCAAAGATGGCGCCGACAAAGCGCAAAGTTGTGTCGCTTGACACGAAGGTGGATATTTTGCAGGACTCTCAATGCAGCTTCAAGGTGAGTGCCCTTGTGAAGAAGTATGAGCTCGCCCAGTTACAATATCAACCATCTTGAAAACTGGGAGCACCACGATTGTGAAGGCAGGAGCTATCAGCGGCCATGCCGATCAGTGGAAAAGGGTTAGAGACCCTTTGTATGCCGATGTTGAAGAGGCGCTTTACCAGTGGTTCATCACCAATTGCTTTAAAAAGGCGGGCTTTGTGCATAAGGACGAACTTCCCCAACCCACTGAGACCAACACGGTGGAAGCCGCTGACATAACCGAGCACTGGGAGCTTGTTCCTACTGGTGACACAGGTGGTGCGTTGAAGGAGGAGATTTTGACTGCAGACAGTGCTGCCTCGTTCTGCAATGAGGTCACTGACGAGGCGATCGTCGAAGATCTGCTGTCTTGACAGACGGCAAATTTGTGCGACGGTGGCGACAGCAGCAGTGACAGTGACAACGAGATTGACAGTGGCTCCTTGAACCTGACCTCGATGTCCACGCAAAGTGCACTGTCGTCGATCGACTCCTTAATTGATTTTGTGCATGCTAAAGGATTGCCGCCAGTGTTCGCGCAGCCGCTGGAATCCATGCACACCGCGGTTGTGAAGCTGAAGCTGCCGCAAAAGCAAGTGCAGATTTCGGACTATTTCAGCGCGCCTAACCCGTGACACGGTCATTGGCGCTAGAAATAAAGTTTGTTTTTCACAGCCCACTTTCTACATCATCTATTCTTTAGAGCAAGTAGTGAATTCGAGTTCGGAGCTGCAAAGGTGTGTCCCGTTCTTTATTAAAATTTTTTTTTTTAATAACTGCAGTCCAGATATAGCGATCATCGGTTATAACGATCATATTTTTCGTCTTTCTCGATATCGTTATAAGTGGACTGCACTGTAATTCGGACTCTGACTTCACGACTGCATGCTAATTTGCATGACCAGATGCATATAACTCACCACTGCATATAATCTGTACCCCCAATGGGCACCAACCCAAACAAAAATATAAAAAATTTGCATATGCGAATGGACGACTTTTCCATATAGTCTCTTCGGTGATGCTGATAAAGCTGGATTCGCACAACAGGCGTCATAATGGACGAATCAGTCACGTGACATGTGATGTGAATCTGATCTCTTCACAGCTAGCATTTGCATGACAGAGGATGACAGCGCATACGGAGCCGCTATCGCATGGGGCAACAATGACAAAGCAAACGCGACCAAGTCGTATTGTGAAGTGCTTCACGCAGACTTGGAGGCACTGCAGGAAAGGGTGATGCACGTATGATCCCTTTATATGCTATCTGCAAGCTCAAATCACGATTTGCTTTATCATCGGCTTCTGCTGTGCTAGGATAGCCATTGAGCACAGCTGATCGTGATCCAAGTCCCAGTTTGCAGGCGCCGCTAGCACTGCTCACTAACTACTAAGCACTAGATGGCGATTAGTAAAGAGGAGAATGGGTCACCATGGAGCGGAGAGGGGAGCTTCAAAATCCAAGGGTGAGGAGAGGACAGGGTTTCCTAGATCACGAAACTGAATGGCGGAGAACCTGGCCTTATGGTGTGGCATGAAGGTGGATGAAAAAACAACTGTTTTTGTTTATTCATCCACTTTCATTTCCATTAATTTATCATTTCTTTATTTCATTTATTAAGTACAAGTAATTTCCCTGTATGTTGTCCTTGGTGTCAGGGTTGGCTTCTTATGATACTGCCAAGGTACGTCATTTTCATTCCTAGGTTTCGCCACTGGTTTATAACTGCACATTTTTCATTACAACGATATTTCAAAATAACGAATGATTTTTGGTGGTCCTGCGTGATTCGTTATATTGGGTTTTGACTGCAGTTGCATCAATAGAAGTGCAATTGGTTGCCGAGAGCTGTAACAATCACAGAAGACAACCAGTGCACAGCAAAGGCGGCTCCGCAAAAGCTGCTCAGCAACAGTGACGTTCGTACCATCTATCTAATCTGATGAACTCTGGAACTCAGGCAGTTTACACCCACACTCAAGTGGCTTTTTCGAGTGCGTGAGCAAATGTAGCCATTCCAAGAAGTGTCTGCTCAACTCTCGCGATAACAACCAAGAGCAGAATTGACGTCCCCGAGTGCTGCATGGATACTCTCATTTCCATAGCCTCATCTTTCCAGTGAACTTGCTCAATAGACCGGTTGATATGGTAAACGATAAATTGCATGCACTTTATACCCGAGTGATTTTACGCTGATGCTAACACGCCATTTCAGTGTGCATTATGGCAAAATGCGTTTATGATAGATAAAAGTAAACTTCTGTTGCTCTGTGACACGTGAAACACATCTGCTCATGCACCCACAGCAATCACACTTCAGCTATCAGTGGTCGACAATGGAACAGACTTCTGCTAGTGCCTGAATATTCTCACGAAAGCAACGCTTTAACTGTGCTATGCAATTCATAAACAATGCACACAATACATCATAAAGGTAGTGTGACTACACGACAGTGCAAGTTCCCTGTGTATAGACCACAGATAAAACCTTTGAAAGGGTTCTGCGGCCCTGCCACTAAAAACAGGCTGTTATGTATCATTAAGAAACTTTGATTACTTTCCTGCATGCCATTTTTGCCCAACAAATTGCAGTGTTTAAGATGATCTTAAAACAGACTGAATTTCAAAGACAAAGTATTTAACAGATGCATATGGAGTCATTAAGTGACCAATGTTAACAACTTAACCATAGCTCATCTTTCCAACACATTGCACACATTTCCAACAGATGTATAAACTAAGTGAGCTTTAGTTATGTGGGCATACCATACTGCGAAAAATTGCCCCTGGCTTCCATCTGCCCCAAATTTACCTTGGTAAGGCAAGCAGCTGCCCAAGAACTTGCAGAAGTTCGTCACGGCTTGCGAAACCGCGGCCCTGGCTGCGCATGTGCTTTATTAATGCAGCACGCAATGTCTCTGCAGGAACCCCTTGTGACAGGTAAAACTGCACATCCTCCGACCGCATGAGCGCCGCCAGTTCGGTCGCCATTCCTTCATCGGCGCCTCCAGACTGCCCTTGCGAGCTTGTTGATGCCGCAACCTGCCAGTGGAAAAAGAGCAAAGTTTTGGGTAACAAGTTCTACCAAGCAGCCAAAACAAATGGACTAGAAGCAGGATACAAACATTCAACTCTGTGCTGCTCGCTACAAGTCATGTAAATGCGACTGCTTCGACCGCCCACTGTTCAGCGCTGAATGTGTGTGCTGTGCTTGAAACGAGTGGTGCAGCCGCGCAGCGGGGGTGGTGGAGGAGCAGAGTGGCTTAGGTGCTCCATTGGCGCGTTCACAGACACGTGCTCCCGTTTTAGTCTCATTAGCGGCTGCCGCGGGATTGTGGTGTGCTCCTTGCCAATTATGAAGTTTACGATGCTAACACACAGCATGTTCACGTTTTTCCGTGCTATGTCATTTGCATGACGGCCGAGTTGAAAACGAAGCATATGTCTGTGTTCTTCGCGTTTGTGTTGTAAACTACTTTCTATTGAGGAATTGCTGGCAGTCTTATTACGCAAGGAGTATGAACGTAAACATAGAAAAATATTTCTGTGTGCCTGAAATTTTGAATTACCCACAATACCCTTTACGGCTGATAAGTGGACTACACAGCCCATGTGAATCAGCTACCTTTTATCAGCTACCGTTTAGGGACTTTTGAGAAGGCGCTATGATATGGCGCCAAAGTTGGTTTGTGGCACTTTGAATCTTCGGCCCACGCCAACTGCTGGTCGTATGATGTCTCTGCAGTGGGTTCAGTATTTGTTGGCGAAAAGTTGTGCAGTAGTAGGGGTGTGGCATGTCGGCTTCTGGACTCTGTGAACTCTGGTGGTGCGAGACCCATATTTCTGAAGAATTCAGTGGTGCTGACGATCGGAATATTGAAGCAGCGTAGCGCCTCGGCAATGCAATTTGCAAACCGTCGCTGTGCAGCAGCGTCATCACATCGCACATGCACCTTTACTTGATGAGCGTCGTAGGGGGAGGTATTGTACGTGTTCTTCGCCACGACTTACGTTACGTAATATAATGCTTAAGGTGGTGTTTGCTCACGACTGTTCATGAGTCCTTGTAATGGGGCAGCGCAGATTTCAATTGTGCTCAGCGCTGGTGCGCCATCCGTGACTTCATGTGATTTACTTTTATTGTGGGCTTTACGACATTTATCGCGTAGTGCTGTGAACTTAACAGAGCATGGTCTGCCAGAATTCCACGAACTAAAATGCAGAGTAGATGTTTAATATTATTCGTACTAAGGGCGCAATAAGCGAGGTGAGGTGGAGCTTAATACTGTGCAATTATGTTCAGCTGCATCTCTGCCCGCTTTTCGCACTCTTAGTTTTAGCAATGGGATGCAAGGTTCTTTGTAAAGTTGGGATGAATGAATGTGTATATGTGCGACTTCAATAACTTCACCGCAACACTTTTGTGTAGTGCGCCATGCCTTACTGCTGAGTACCGCAATGTAAGTGAAGCACTCAATGCCGATGTCCCGGTGTATCGTTTCATGAAATACTGGTCGACAGCAGTTTGCGTGAAAGATGACTTGAGGCTATTCCTAGGGAGAACTGGATGCCCACACTAACTTCAAACTGTTCGGTAGTTTGAAGTTTGCACTTTTGGGAGTGCGATTTCAGAGAAAGCTGCAAAATGTGACGTCGATTTAAGGCCGGAGCGGTCCCCAGCTTGTTTAGCGAGCGCTTTTCGTGAGAGCCAGACGCCAGGTGTGCCATAGCAGAAAAACGCAAGCGAGATTCGTCGCCCACAGGCGCGCTTGGCTGCATGCTGCCTTCTGAAAGCAGGGCACTTTGCTCGCAGCCACACAATGAACAGTCAGCCGAGACAAACTTCAACAAGGACCCTTCTGGAACTGCCACAGAAATTTGCCCAATAGCTGTTCCCGGCTGCAGTTTGGAACTTGTCCAGCGAAACCAAGAACAACCCGCTATGAGCAACTTTTGTTTGGCGTGGCAGCCAGTAAAAATACACTAAACGAGGACTAGGCGCCTAATCGGGGCCCCGGCTGCACTATTCCGATTGGTTCCTTGCCATCTGGTGGCTTGCAAGTTAACTCAGAAAACAATGGAGCGCATTTTTCGGAGCCTGCTGCAGGGGAGGACAATGATGCACAAACAGAAGACCATAGCACTCTAACAGATTCAATGAAGTTTGCATCTAAGAAGGAAAGGCAACCAACAAAGGCTTTGCGCTCATTCAAGATGCAAACAAAATGGAGCTCAACGTCAAGCGAGTTTGTAGAAAGAAAGCGATGGCGACAAAAAGAATGTGCGCTGCGAGCAGGAAATGATAAACTGCACAGAACTGTAGACGCCTACAAAGAACTTCAAAACTTGAAAGAAGAGTGCTACATCTCTGCATTTCTGGAAGTTGTGGCTGACGCCGAGGAGGGGACGTTAAATGTAGTGCTGCTCCTCAACCAAGTAAAAAATTGTAAAAAGAAAATACCACGCTGGTCGGAAGTAACAATCAGGCATGGCATCGTAATGCGACACCTCTCCACAAAAGCCTATGAATACATGAGGTGCGAAGAGCTTCTCAAGCTACCTTGCAGAACAACACTATAAAAATACTTCGGTACTACGTCCGGCGAAGTTGGTTTCAGCGAGCTGCTCCGCTCCCGCCTGGAAGCGGAGCTTGAGAATCTGGACACACCACAGTCAAAAGTATGTAGCCTCGTTGTTGACGAGATGAGAATTAAAAGCTGCTCTACCACAAGCAAAGGGATGCGTTCATTGGTGATGTCGACCTAGGCCCTGACCTCGAGTACCTTGCTCCTGAAGCTGAAGGTGAACATCTGGCGAATTCACTGCTGTGTTTTCTGCTTTGTGGCCGGCAAGCAAGATATAAGATCCCTGTTGGTTATTTCTTCACCAAAGGTTGCACTGGAGACCAGCTCGCCAATGTCGTTCGTCTCGTCGTCATCAAAACTGTCAGCATTGGTTTTGACATCATCAGAGTTGTCACCGACAATCACAAGATCAATGTAACTGCTATGAAAATTCTGAGTGGCGGAGAAGCAAAAACACGGGCACCGCATCAGGCAGATCCATCAATGGATATATTTTTCACATTCGATCAGAGCCACGTTATAAAGAACATCAGGTCTCAATTCCTGGCCAAGGAATTTGGTGAAAACAAGGAAATTTCATCAAAGTACATCAAAATGCTCTACAAGATGCAGAGACAATCAACAGTGTGGCCGATCAGGTTCCTTACAAGAAAGCATGTTTTTCCATCGAATATTAAAAAAATGAGTGTGAAGACGGCCGTGCAGTTATTTTCTCCCGCAGTAACTGCAGCACTCAAATACCTCCGGGGTCAGGCAGGTCACAGCTGCGATTTTGAATTTGCATCTGTGGGGCCGACTGTTCAGTTCATGGAAGCCTTTCACAAGTGGTTCACATGCATGGATGTGAGCAATCTTCAGCAGCACATCCATCGCAATGACGAAGATGCTCGTCAGTTTTCTGAAATTGATGACACAAGGCTGCATTGGCTTGAGGGCGAGTTCCTTTCTTACACTAAGCAGCTGAAAACTAAAAGCTGCGCGGAAACCTTCCCGAGCAAGGAAACGCACCATGCGCTCGTCTTTACAACAATGTCATAAGTGGAATCTATTCGGTTCCTTCTTTCTCACAAGTAATTTAAGTTTGTGCTTACGCGCAAGTTTTCAAGTGACCCCATAGAGACCATGTTTGGATTTCTACGCCGCAGCTCTGGCTACAACAATGCCCTGGATGTAAAAAGCACAGTGTGCGGAACAGAAAAGATGCTTGAGACCGGCATCGTTGCCTCCTCTGCCCAAAGCAATGTGAGAAGCTCGACATCGTTTTCGTCGACACAGCTTCTACCAGTATGCCAGACTCCAACAAAGACCATGAGTACTGCAGAAAAGGTTTTAGACGCGGCGGTGAATAGGCTAAAAGAACAGTGCCTCTCAGACAGGCCATGTGCGTCGAATCCAGATGTCGCCAGCGTGGCGATGGTTGGAGGATTCATTATGAGAGCGGCAAGCGAAAACATCCCCTGCGCCGAATGCGTTGCAATGCTGCAAGGAACCAAAGCAAACACTCCCCTCCTTGGCCTTATCGCACATCAAGATCGCGGGGGGCTCATGTATCCAAGCCAAGAACTCATGAAACTTCTGATATGCCTCAGGAAATTTGTCGACAGTGTGCTTCCGCATAGAAAATCATTCTCAAAACCACTCAAGGTTTGCGCGGAAAGGAGTGTCGAACTCCTCGTGGGACTACCACTTCTGCAATCCGGCAACACAGATACCGTTCACCGCAGAAGGCTTTTGCATCTCATAACTACGAAGTTCATCAAGCCACTTTTCAGTAACTATGCACTTGGAACAACCGACAGACATGCCACTGTCAAGCTGCTGGAGCGCAAACCTATTTCACGAAAAGTTATTAAAATGTAGACTCAAATGTCAACGCATTTTGCCGCTGCAGTGATAATTCTCGTGCAGGACATTTGAACGACACACTCACGGCCATCCAATTTAAGCGTGAAGAGGTGGACGTGCTCAGTTCCCACGAAGAATATGAATGCCTCAAGCCTGGCCATCCTTATCGCCAAACTTCTTTAGGGCTGGGATCAAAAATCTATGGGCACTTTGCTGAGCTAAACTGCGATAGGCGAAAGCCTATCTATGAGTGCTTCTGTTACTGTTGTCTGAACTGTTCTGCGAACAGATGCCGCCATGGCCGCGAGCATGGGATGCAATCACAGCCATATGCCTGCAAGGTTTGTCGCCGATGTCCACACGCGCATGTCCGCACTCTCCCACGCGGCCACTCGCACAGCGCTACTGGCATGACGCCTCGTCTCCTTGCTCCCCTCGCCGGTGATCACCACTTTCCTGCGACCACCACGGACTGCGTCCTGACACTCATGAGCTACTAAAGGCTTACGCCTTAAAAACTTTGCTTGATGCGCGCAACGCGTTCTCTCTGAAAGCAACCTGTGCTACATTGCTATGAGCACGCGTGACCCGATCGAAAGCATCACTACCTCAACACGCATGAACGATTACGTGCGACTTCCAAGAGACATGCTGCCGAACGCAAACGCTGCACATGGTTTGATGCGTTCTCTTGCGAGAGAGTGTGTTGGTGAACGCAAAATATGGCAATTCTTCCTTGAACTGCTGGCAATGTGAACTGCGCATAAGTTAACTTCACGTGTTACACCAGGACAATTGTGTTCTGTGCGATTGATGAACTAGGTTGACCAAGCAGCACTTCAAAACAAACTGCAATTAAGCGCCATTTCGTTCAAGCGCGGCCGATGAGCAAGCAGAAGCAACAAGCAATGGACTAGTAGAAACTTGACGATTTACTGATGCTGGTGCATTGGCGGAGGCACCGACACCACAAGCTAAAACGTAAGGCCCAAGTTTATTTTAGAGTGCGTGTGTTGATTGTATGCATGTTACCGTGCATGTCACTGAAAAGCATAGGTTAAGGTAGCCAGTTATTTAGTGTTCTTTGAAAAAACACATTTGCCACATAGTGAAAAAAAGTCTTGAACAGTAATGCAAAGCTGATAAGACGTGTAAAATGCATGTACTACCAGCACCGTGCTGCATAATATAAGAAGCGGGCAAACAGTTGCGATAATGAAAATGACTAACGAACGAACGAACGAACACACACCATCGCCGGCAGAGGCGGTGTTCCGTTTCCGACGCATCGCGAGACAGGGACACGCAGCCTGCGAGTGAGCCCCAACCGTCGACGCGCTACATACGGTATCATCACTCAAGGCTCACCAGACGAATCGCTGCCCGAACGTCGCACGATTCAGACGCGCCTAGAGCTGCGTTCTGTGTCAGTGGTGACTGCAGAAGCGCAGGCATGCAGCGTTCGCAACTCCCTTCGCGCAGTGTCCGCAACTGAGCGGGAGTTCAGTTTGATGGGCCAGCAAGGCCAAGAACAAATTTCAGCCCCTTGTGACTGAGTTCATTATTGTGCAGGTTTCCGCGATGAACTCTTTGATAACTCTGTGCCCAAGATGCCAACAGCATTCTTAAGTGCACACTGCGATACTAGGCTTGGTTTGGCAGTGAAAATGGTGGTCATGCACTACTCCAGAGGGTTCAAGAAAAGGATAAAGAACACCTGAAGAAGGCATACAAAGCCCGCCAAACAAAGAGGCAAAGATGTAAGAAGATGCCCGACAGCAATCATTCAAAATATTACAGCCTTATAGACCGATTTTGGTCCAGTTTGTTTTGCTGCCATCCACAAGCTGTGCTGTACTTAGTCTTGAAATGTTCATCTTTTCACTATTTAACTATTTCACAATAACTACATGGCTCCATGCAGTGAAGCACAGTCGTGTGCATGTTATGTTGAGCAAAAAATTATTAGCGCACTAAAAAAAAAAAAAGACAAACACTGTCGGTGTAAATTAGACATTTGGGCAAACATGCAAGGTATTCCTAGCTCCCTATTGTGTTTTGTTACTGTGCCCAGCTTTCCACAAGCAAGGAACTTATAAATTCTTATAAAACAAAAACTAATGAAGATATCCTAATGAAATTTTAGATTCGTCTCTTTATTGCAATGTGCAGTGTGTGTGCCAATTTCAGCCCTTTCTGTTTACAAACAAAAAAGTTATTTCTGATCCCCTCCATAGTAGTAGAGAAAAGAAAAGTAAGAAAGCAGCGGATTTTTGTGCGTAGACTGTGCATACACCTGGTCCTCTCATGGCCATTTCTTTCCTATCTGCTAAACCATTCTAAACAAGAAAAGCTTATACACAATTATTGTGCAAAGTCAGACCACAACTAAACCGGAGGTATCCTTGGTAAACAAAGTATACTTATTCGGTGACATTTTCTGCGGGCCTGCTATTGGGCTTTCTTTCCTGTTCAACTGTGCAGGTTCATTAAGAAGTGGCGAGACAGATTGACAATTGTAATCATTGAAACACTTAGTGAAACCTTTCTTGGGTTATTTTTTCTGGGTTTCAGACTCTGCATATTGCATTTTCAGGAATGCTTTTCATGTTCTTGCTTTTGTTTCAGTTAGTTTATAGGGAGGGCATGTAAAGATCTTCTACACCATGTCAAGTATGTGGTGCCATAGAGTGTTCTTGGATGGAGTGTTGCCATTTCATTCTGTACACTATAATGTCTTTTCTGTGTCCAAGGCTGTTTTACATTTGAGTGCGAGTGTAGCATTTTGCCAAGTTTTACCTCTGTCACCCAAGCTTGAAAGTCTGCTGCCCACTGCTGGTGGCATATTCGCACATGTAATTTTTTTTTCAATAAAAGGAAGTTTGTCACTTATCCTGTGCACTGGTTGTCTTTGTCTTTCGGAATTACAATTTGTTGCCTATTTTTGCTCTTTTGTTGCATTTCAGATTAGGAATGGCTATCATAGTTGACATCATTTAACCATATTGCACGCAATATGGATGATATGTACTTGCATTGTATTGCCCCCATAAATATAATAAGTAGAAGTTAATTCACATATAGCGCCTTTGCATGGTGGCGCAGTGATGGATTGTGGCTATAAGGCACCAGCGCTGCAGGTAGCGCTGCTTGTGCAGAATATTGTTCAACTCTAAAAACACCACTTTCAAACATCATTGTCCTTATGTGCATTTGTATAGCTCCAGTTCTTGCGAACAACACACATCTGGTGGAAGAGTGGCTTGCACCTGCAGTTGGGGCCAACAAATAGCCAAATTTCTGCCCGTTTTCATGTTATTAGCATGTCAGTAAAGGCAGTAGTTTTTATAGTGACCTGTTTGCCCAGTGTAGAAGCTGCTGCGGGGTGTCAGAATCTTGTACACATCTTCAGCTTTGCAGGGGACACAGAATCTGGCACATAGTTTGTCACAGGCCGTGTCTTCGGGGCAAGTTGAGTTGAGCCGCTTGCGAAGCGAGAACCAAGCTTGTTGGATATGAAGTAAACCGCCTGTACACTGAGTGGTCTTCTTCATTTTGTGTGACATATGTGGTTATAGTGACCCTTGTTTTATGCACTTCTTGTCCAGCAGTGGTCTTTTGCTTTTGAAACATTCAGGGTAGCTTTCAGCAAGCTGGACAGGAATAACACTGAAAAACTAGCAGATGTTAATCACTGCACTTATCATGCAAAGCTTCGTACAGTACGACGAGGGCATAAATAAATGAGGGTGTTCCTCAAGGCTTTGTAGCACATGTCATGAGTCTGGAGCAACATGATGTACAGCACTTTTTTTGATCGCATGCTATAGATTCAGCAGGTGTGGCCATGGTTGAAGTGCAGCGCAAGGTCAAGAAAACAGATATCTACGAGCAGCACCCTGGTAAAGGAGAGGCTAGGAAAACTAGTGGGAAGCCTGTTGAACATCTGGTTGACCTTGTTGCTGGCTTCATCAGGCAAAGTGTGAAACAAGAGAAGGAAGTCATCAACACATCAGAAGGTTTTTGCATACATACACTGTGCTAAGGTTCCCAGGCAGGTCTCTGTCATAACACAAGTCAGCTTGCAGGCTATGCACGACCAACTACATATGCCTTCTGTTCGGACAAAGAACTGCTCATTGTAACTGACGAGGATGGAGTGGGCAAAAAACAAAAAGAGCAGCTCCATTAATCTGGTTTCACTGGTATCAGCAGCGTTTTGTAAGTGTGCACCGCCATACTCCCCAATGCCTTCTTGGGTGATACCAGCAAGGACCAGCTTGAGGCAAGGGGTAATAGACATCTTTACAAGCTAAGAATTGCATGCATAGACAGCACATTGTGTCCAAAAAGTAGGCCCTTCACAGGGGCACTGGAGAAGGAACAGATTATTGACAGTGGGCAAAGACAACCTTCTCTGCTACAAACACCCAACACTGTTGCCATGTAATGACCTCTGAAACCATCCCTCTGAAAGAGGAAATCATCGCTGTGCATCCATAAAGAGGGCAGGCAGGCAAAGCCCCTTCAGCAATGCTGCCAGCTTCAAAAGGCCCACTTTACACATCCTGAATGATTCATTCTTAAACTTTGCTGGGTGCAAGCATTCTACTCTCCAAAAGTTGTCATTGAGAGCACTGTTGGCATGGTGGCAATATAGTTCATAACCATTTGTAACAAACCTCTTCCGAGTTGGTCTGGAGGCTAACAGTGCTCATGGAGCGACACCATGAGACAAGCAACGTGACTGGATGCCTCCAAGCCCTTGTTTGGCTATCACATTGTTGCGTTAGTAACAACCATGAGACAAAACCAACAAGCTCAAGTTCGGCACTCGCGTGGTTACTGCGGAGGATCCATAATAAAAAGCGCAAAAACAGAAAACTCAAGGAAAAGGATAAAACATCATTTAACACTTAGTATTGCTGCAGCCCACCCCCTTCTTTTATTTTGTCTGGTCGTGCTACATCTTTTTACTATAGATAGGCATGAACTTCTCCTGTGCACAGCTTACTGCAGGGCGCATAGGTGATGTTCCCAAGCTCAATCAGTGTCTGATTTTTATATACACTATGTGCTGGCTCAAAGACGCTTGAAACACTTTTAGCGAAGCTTCTAGTAGAAAAGGTGCTTGGAAGAAAAAGAAATGCTCTGCTGCAAGTGCCTTGGCAACATCTTGTCCCCTTAATAAAAATTGTGCTTCCATATCAACTTCAGCCCTCCAGTTTAGAAGTACCAGTGCACTTATGAACAACGAATCAATTCTCAAAGAGTACGTGCAGTCCAACCAAAAGCATGGGCATGAATCTGCATTGTGCTCCTGGATTGAAGGTGAATAATGCGTTTCATATTGGTGAATGTGTTTTAGTAAGCTACCCTGCAATATGAATTTGTAATTTACAAAGAACTGTCAATGAACTTACCACGAGCACAGATGCACTTGCAAATTATATCACAATTGAAAATAATGAGCACAGTGTAAACCTATGTGCCCTTTCCACTCTTAGTATGCTTTACTGCACGATGCTTATTTACACCCCTGTATTGCGGTGTAGCAAGCTACAAAAGAAACTTTGCATAATTAGGCTCTTTAGGATTATCTTTCACACAATACACTAATATTTCGCAGTGAAGCCTAAGCAATGTACTGCGGTGAAGCATACTAAAAGTAGAAAAGGGCCACAGTCACTGGACATAATAAGAGTTTTTTTAATTATACACTTGCGTACCCGCTGTCTCTCAGGTCGCCTAAGTGGACATACTATGCTGGGTGATAGCGGCCCCCCCCACTTTTAGTATGCTTCACCGCGTAACTAAAGTGCATTGCGGCAAAGAAGCAGTGAATAAACAAATGGTTTTTACAACAGTACAGAAATAAATGTGTACCATGCATCAGTCTACCACATGGAAGAGCGTGACAACAAAAGGTAGCCGATTCACACGGGCTGTGTAGCCCACTTATCAGCCGTAAAGGGTATTATGGGTAATACAAAATTTCAGGCACACAGAAATATGTTTATATGTTTACGTTCGTACTCCTTACGTAATAAGACTGCCAGCAATTCCACAATAGAAAGTAATTTACAACACAAATGCAAAGAACACAGACATATGCCTCATTTTCAACTTGGTCGTCATGCAAATGACATAGCACGGAAAAACGCGAACATGCTGTAAACTTCGTACTTGGCAAAGAGCACACCACAATCCTGCGGCAGCAGCTAATGAGACCAAAATGGGAGCACATGTCTGTGAACACGCAAATGGAGCACCTAAGCCACTCTGCTCCTCCACCACCCCCGCTGCACGGCTGCACCACTCGTTTCAAGCAGAGTGCACCAAACACACATTCAGCGCTGAACAGTGGGCGGTCGATGCAGTCGCATTTACATGACTTGTAGCGAGCCGCACATCCCTCGATGTCAGTTAAGCAAAGTCTGACACGGTCACGCCACATTGCGGTTCGCAGAACTTTGCTGCCGAGGCGCTAGGCCACTTCGACATTTCAATTGTCACTACCGCCGGGTTCTCAAGGAAGCACGGGTCACACAACGCAGATTCTGTACTGCCAGGGCTCACCGAGTCGCACTACCACTGATCACGGCTTTCCGCCAAGTAACACAGAATCTACAACCAACACACAAGCAACGCAAGCACAATCATATGAGCAATGATGAACAACGCGTGGTCCAGAGAACAATCACGCCGAGGACGAACACGCCACGGCGTCACTGTCGGGCCTTCTCAATATTCCCTAAACGATCCTGCCCCTAGGCACCTAGGATCAGGTCCCGTGAGGGATTTTTGTACGACATTTAGACGCACGCGGCTAGTAGACGCCATGGTGCATGAATTCGAAAAACCTGAGACAGCGTATGAAAAAAAAAAAAAAACCCCGCTGGTGAGAATATTTTTTTTAAAATCTATTCCCGAGGCAATGACACATCGGGTTTTGTGAGTGCATGCTCCGCCAAGCTAGTGTAGCCTAGCAACGGAGGTGCTTCTCTTCCTTCTTTTGCCCTTTTTTCTGCGGCCATACTCTCTGTACGCGGAGGAATGTAATCTCTGTACTCGCGGGGATGTCACAGTCACACTTTGCACTTTTAGGGCGGCATCTGCCTCGAGCAAGACAGTTGCAGTGTACATGGTAAGAAATGTGAAAACAAATAAGTAAGAAACATTGCGCATTGGAAGCGACATGGAGCTTCCTTTTTGTCAGTAGTTTTCTCAGCGTCAGCACCTGCTTTGCGCGCGTCACTCACGGTGCTTCGGTGGTGCGTGGTGGCGGAATCTATGGAAAATAGCAGCAGTGCGGGCCGAGAGTCAACAGCGACGTTTTCATGGATAGCTCAAACGGTGACAACTTATGAACTGATGGGTTGATGGGGGGAGTGGTTAATTTTGGGGCTTTCACGTGATATAAGACCTTTCAGAATAACGAACAATTTTCGGCAATCCCGCGCAATTCGTTATATCATGATTTGACTGCAGTTAAGAGAAAAGAAAATGATCCTTGGGAAGCTTGTGAATCGCCATGGCAAGGCAAAGGTTGACAACGAACAGGGACTGTGGACCAGTATCCAACACCCAATGCTACTGTTTCCAGGAAGGCATGCACAATGGATGACATCCACAGCTGCCTCAATGTCCCCACTCGTTGAACCATCACCAGATTGTCACCTCCAGGTCTGCACTGATGCCATGTAATATGTGCCGTTCATTATGGTGCCAGTGCTCCCCACCCTTTTTCTGCTATGTTCTCTTCAAATGCATGAAACAAAGAGCATCTGAACTGATTGTTGTAGGAAATGTGATCACATTATGTCCATGATTTGTGAATATAACTGCTCATATCAGCTCGCTTATGCTTATGAATGTGGTAATGAAGTTTTGCGTTGCCTGCTGAACGTTCAATAATTTTCATGAGCTTTACCTCACTGCATGGTGCACTCGCAAAAGTGACATCCCTTATTTCTTTACGAGAAGAAAACAGCTCGCCAGTGTAACTTTTGCATGCTTTTGCCTCAAGCTTTGTTTCCAACCAACTTGTGATGCAGTTAATCATAAAAGCAGTTCTTACATCATAAAACCAATACAGTAGACTTCTGTTAATTATACTCCGGTTTGATCCTGGCCGACGGTCCCAGTCGGCACATTTGTATTTATATGGGTCCAAATTATTATTCCAAATTATTTTGATCCTAAAATTGGCCTTTGCTGAATGATTCTAACTTTATCAGTCAGCACTCATGCGCCAGACCTTTATGGTGACCCCAATATCGATCGTTATTGAGACACACTGCCAAAAAATTTGCCGTTGGAAATGCCAATTTCAGGCCTACCCTAGGAAGATTTTCAAGCAATAACAGTAGCTCACAATGTCTGACTACGGTATTTACCAAATTCTAACATGCCACTCTTCTTTTTTTCCAGGAACACTGGATCGAAAATTGCTTGCGTGGTGCAATCAGAGATGATACCAAAACCGCCTTCGCTGCATACGTATGCATTACAGCATAACATGGATGCATTGCGCAGAAGCTGACTTTAGGAAACCAACTGCCACTGTGCAACACATGTTGGACCCTTGGTCCATCTTTTTAGAGTGCAGTGCTCAGGCACCCATTCCCGAGTTGAGCATCGGCGTAACTGTGGTAACGTGCACGGGCCACTGCTTGCGTGTTTGCCACCGTCTTCTTCCACAGCTGGCTCTGATGCGGTTGATCTGCAGATGCAGCGTTACACACTCAAGTCTCTTCGGTCAGTGCTTTGTAGAGAGAAGCATGACAACTGAATTAAAGCAAAAGCTGCATGTGAACCATTAGGTGGCCTTAATATGTGCTGAACACATGGTGGGCCAAATGTTAAGTTTTAATTGCCTGTACACAGTTCCAGTTATGACATGTTAACTGTATTAATTACTGGGCTCTGTTCACAATTCTAAAACGTAGGTGACAACTAGCCGAACCACAGTGTTTGCTACAAGAAAAAGTGTGGTCGTCTTACTGCACTGAGATGTGACTGATGTCGCTGGAGGCAGTCCTCCACATATGTCTCGCCCTTGGACAGCAGCACAAACTGGCAGCGGGGAAACCAGCGGGCATGTTCCTCCCAGGGGTCGTCCGTCGCATCCCAATTGCAGAGGCCGCCATCACAGTGGAAGCACTTGGTGTAGTCCTGGAGACCTGCGGGCAAAAGCAAGGCGACGAGTCAGCCACCACTTCCAAGACAAAGTCAAGGAAGTTAATTGTGAATGGCCAGTAGAGGCAAGAATAAGTTGTGGCCCTCTCGCTCCTGGATGAAGGTTTTTCTTAGCAACCTCCACTGACTGCCGTCTTGGCATCTGTCAATTCCGCCTTATACAATATACTTGCCGATAGCACAACAATCTCCACAAGACTAAAGATGCCTCTCCTTTTGTGTTGTGTGTATTTTTGCGCCACATATAAGCATGTTATACTAACTTGCCCAATCTTCAACATTAGCAAGTTATGTCAGCATACTTCTTTGATTATCCATCATTAATCTCCACTTGTCTTCAATCATTACGTTCAATCTCTACCGCACCTGGAACCACCACTGTGGCTTAGTAGCTATGGTGCTGCGCTGCTAAGCACAAGGTCACAGGACAAAATCCCAGCCCCGGCAGCCGCATTAGAGAGGGCAAAATGCAATAACACCCGTGTCTCATGCATTGAGGGCACATTAAAGATCCCCTGGTGGTCAAAATTAGTTGAGTCCTCCAGTACTGCACATAATATTGTGGTTTTGGCACACAAAAACCCAGAATTGAATTTTTTTTTCTACTGTACCCGACTGTATTTTTTTTCCCTCAACTCTTCCTATTCTAGATTCGAAGTTTCTGGAGTTCGATTCTAGGATTTTTCAAGACAGCCTACTGCATAAATGCGAGAATTCGATGTGTCAAGAATACAGCACTAAAGTTGCCGACCAAAAGGTTGGATATTGTGGGGACCACGAAGAAGTACGAATAACTTGGAGATCAAGGAAACCAATTCACCAGGACGAAAAAAAGAAAAGTTTCTTTCCGCAAGTAGCCAGGAAAGCTTGTCAGTATATGAAGCTTACACATATACTCTTTGTGCTCACCTCTGTGGCCAATTTTGCACATTTGTCCAGGTGGAGTCTGAAATGCTAAATGGCGAAGTGTACGGAATCTAAAATTTCACTTGCCTTTATACATTAAATCTACGGAGAAAGTGGAGTTGCCATATGAAGCTAACACGAATAACTGAACATGCCTTGATAAACTGTGACAGTTTTCAGAGGCCCTGAGATAGAGAATGACTGCGTGAAACTGCTCACTTATGGAGGGCATATAGGGGTCTGTGATCCCCAGTGAAATTAATATAAAAAGGAACTTCAATGATGAATACAAGAGCAGCATGACCATCAAATTGCGAACAATAAGAGCAAAGCACATTTTAGCGTACGATCCTGAATTCACTTGTCCGGAGACTTGGAAAAATAAATTTTAATTCATGCTTACCAATGTAAAAAAATCCAGCAGGCACCAATTCCTGAGGCCGCTTGGGACACGTGGCAGGCCACTTTTCGAAAGTCCGCAGCCGGGCATCGGGTGACGCTTGCGATGGATGCTTCGGCCCGACGTGTACGGACACACCGAGGCCAGACAGCTCTGAAGGAGGAGTGCCTCCTTTCAAATGCACTCCCTGGGATCTACCAAGACAACCCCAGTGGTCTGTGAGCACACGTGAACAAGATTTGCCACGTGCAAGTTTGCGCTGTTAACTTTCCCCTCACACATAATATGCCAGGCTTTAACAGGATAACCAGCTGCAAGGCCATACTTCGTTAAGCATTACTTACACTTTCCATTCTTTTTGCTCCACGTCAATGGCTGGCATGAAGCGAGGTCATTATTGCCACTATCAGCTGCTCACTGAGACGGGTGATAAGGATAGAATTAAAGAAAAATACTAAAACAAATATGGCCCTTGCTCTTTACAAGCAGATTTAATCATTCATAAGCAGACTATTTACTTGATGGTCCGAGCTAATATGGTCACACTGACTTTAACATGTAATACATCCTGCTGTGCCACCACAGCATAGAAGTAATCAAATCGCCAATGATATAGCATTACTAACACTGCCATTAGCAATGCGAGTGTGCTGCAGTTCGACACTAGCATTACAGTTAATTTACTTGACGTGGTGGCGGGCAACCGCTCTTCACTGCCTGCCACATGGCAGCCACAAGGGTTCTCATTGCTGTGGTGCTTAAGGCCAAAGCTCGAAAATTGGCTAAACATTTAGATAATGTTGGGAGCACCAGCCAGATGCTCCTTGCCCAGAAGGTTCAGCGCTAGTGGGAAGCTGAGCTTGGCCTGCTCACAACATCTGCCTCACAACCGACAAAAGAGGCTTGCAGTCCGATTCACACGCACCCATGCCCAATGAGCAGCTGCTCATGCTCGGGTGCAGAGCGTGCCCGTTGCCATGACGTATGACCACACTCGTCCCGGCCAGCCAAATCTGGGTTCAGAAGGAATGGGCAACACGGGTAGTGGCGGGCATGTTCTCGCAGGGGGTCGTCCCCTGGTTCCCAGTTGTGCACTGTGCCCTTGCAGAAGGCACACCGCACCTGGGGGGAAAAAAAAGAAAAAAGAAAAGGCCCGAAGCTAGAGTACCATGTGTTTAGGAACTACAGTATGATCCTAACTATGCATCTTCGAGAAGGCAAATAGGCATAACCACAAAACAGATCGAACATATATTAGCTGTGACTTCAATGCAGTGTCAGCGTGTTTAAATGCACGAATGATACCTTGTCATGTTCAAGCAAAATGCATTCCATGTGGTTTCTGCTTCAAGCAGGAACAGCACCTGACTCATTTTGCACTGGGACCGAACACCTTGTAGCTATCGCCTGTGGTTCGCCCATTATTGTTGTAACTTCAGCGTAGGTATTCTGCACTGTAAGACAGCCATGCTGTTGCAGAGGCAAAATTGCAGCTGGAATGTATTCCGCTGCTCCTTCAGTTGCTCATCCACAGAAAACAGTTTCGCTACAAAAGCAATGTGACATCCATTGTAGCGATATGTGGCATAAGAGCAACAGTAAAATCAGCTACACAGTCACTAGTAACATCCTTTTTCAAGAACGAAGTGACTAAGTCAAGCTATGTCAAATACTTGCTAGCATTAACAAGGCAGAACACACATTCCACTAAGAGTTGGTTATTCAAATGAACTTTTCTGCAACGAAAAAAAATTAATGGAACCATATTAAAGAAGCGCATGGCTGTTACGTAAAGCACATATTTGATGGCCAGAAACTAAACATACCATCATGAAAATGAGCATATACATTGAATGATGGTCACTTTCTTTGTCAATTTAGAACTTTGACACTGAAGCAACACATTAATCAAGCTAGCCAACACGCACCTTGTCTTCTTCGTGAAGATAGTAAAAGCCCGCCTGAGCAAGCGTCCGTGCTGGCAGGAAGTCCAGCGGCCAGTCGGAGAAGGTGTTGAACCGCTCTTCCTCTGATGCCTGCAGCCGGCGAAGCTGCATATCATTTTCTACACCATTCCTAGGCACAGGCTCACAAGCAACACTGCGCACAAACGGTGCACTGGCGACGCGTGGCAGCTGGGGAATCACACTGTCAACCTGCATTGGTTGCTCTACACGTGTTGCACCGACAGATGATGCACCGGCTGCGGAATAAATGGGGCTTGCTGCCACCAGAACACGCGGGCTTGGAAGGGATCGCACGAACGCACAGTTTGGCCGCACAGCGCGGTGTCTATCAACGACAGAGTCTGCAATTTTCCAGTCGGAAACCTCGAGCCCACACTTGAAGCACTTTGTGAGATGCCCGGGAGCACTTATACACACAAAGCCACCCTGTGATGAGAGAAACAAATAAATAAATAAATAAATAAAGGAGAGAGGAGATTTAGAACACTTAAACCACTAGGGTGCACATGGGTCAGAATCAAGGCACCAAGAGTACACACTTATTCCAAATGATGAGCCAAAATAAAAAGCCCACTTTCATGGATGACCAATTAAAAATAAGCAGTGTGTCATATCCTTTTCTATTAAAGTCATCCTGCCCATATTAGTAGCTACCTCTTTGAAGTGGCTGTTAATGGCAAAAACAAATATTTCCGTTTTGCAATTCTTTGCATAGCAGTTTTTTTTTCTGTGCCTCAAAAAACAGAAGATTCAACCAGTCAATTTACACCTTATTAGGGATGAAAACACATTCTGTTTCATGGATTAAAAGTGAAATCATGTTTCGCACACACATGTTCAAAGCAAATGTGTCACGATCCACCCGGGGTCGTGAACAAGGGAGGGCTCGAGGCGCCCTCCGATAGACGGACGCTCCACAACGTGGTGGTGCTGAACGATGACTGACCAGCGAGCAGCTGTGCTCGTCGGTGTTTACTGCGGTGCAGTGACCAATGTTGCCTGCCGAGCTTTAGCAGGCCACCGAGCCTGGCGGCGAACGAACATTATGCCTGGGGGCGTCACACGCTTGCTACACCCCCTTACCCCCAGTTTGTTAAAGAAAAAACAAATGTCCATGTTTTAAATATGAGGCTCTGCCTCCCCCCTAGCTGGGTCGACGGTGCCTGCTATCCAGGCGAGTAACGGTCCAGTGGCCTCCGCCGTCGAGTACTCCGCCTGGGCACCGGTGTTGATGGGTTGGGTGTGGCAACGCCGGGTGCTGCCTGAGCCAGCCTCGCTCCATCCAGAGGGTCCGTAGTGGTCAGCTTTGTGAGTGGTACCGGGCTCGACACCGGTCCAACAGGTGCCGCACCACTGGCTACGGTTGCTGCCTCCGAGGTGGGTGGTGCTCCGCTGGAAGCGACTGGTGTTGCCACTAGTCCTCCTGCAGGCTGCAACTCGGAAGTGGCAGTCGAGGGTGCTGGCCAGGTCCCGAGGCGAGGCCTGACATGGTCGGCGTGTCTGTGCCACATGGCCCCATCTGGCATGCGGACGAGCAGCGATGAGGCGTTGGCAGGCGACACCACCTGTCCAGCAGACCAGGGTGGGCCAGGACGGAAGTTCCTGGCGAAAACTGGGGCTGCCGACTCTGGCAAAGGCCCGGGACGGCACCCTTGGTCAGCAGCCAGCTTCTGCCTCAGCTGCTTCAAAAGCACTGTGGATCGGAGGTCCGGATGCAAGACGTCCAAGGGGGTCTTGACCATTCGACCCAGCAGGAGCTCACAGGGGGCACGACCAGTGATATCGTGGGGCGTGGTCCGGTACTGAAATAATATCCGGGCAATCTGCATCCGAAAATCCCCAGTCTGGCTCTTCTTGAGCTTGTCTTTGATGGCTTGCACCACCCGCTCGGCTGCACCATTTGAAGCAGGGTGGTACGGCGGAACCATTATCTGGCGTATACCGCTCTTTGTCAGCCAGGCCAGGTACTCTGTGCTGGCGAAAGCAGGACCATTGTCGGACACGATGACATCCGGCAACCCCTGGGCGGTGAAGACCTGTCGTAGCACTGCAATGGTCGTGCCTGCTGATGGAGTGGTGACAGGTAGAACCTCCACCCACTTTGAAAAGGCGTCCACCACCACCAGGAAGTAATGGCCCTTGAAGGGTCCCCCAAAATCCACATGTAGGCGGGACCAGGGTCTCTGTGGGAACGGCCAGGGGGTGATTTCCCCACGACGAGAGGCTCGCTGATTCTCCTGGCAGATTTGGCAGCTCTGCACCAAGTGAGCGATGTCTTGGTCCAGGCCAGGCCACCAAACATGGGACCGGGCCACCATCTTGGTCTTTTCTATCCCTGGATGACCCGTGTGCAGCAACTGCAGAACCTTGGACCGGAGACTTTGTGGGATCACCACCCTCGAACCCCACAGTAGGCAGCCCTGCTGCAAGCTCAGCTCAGTGGCCTTGTGGCTATAGGTCTGCTGCACAAATTCCTCTCCACGGGACACTGCCTTGACCACCTGAGACAGGACTGGGTCCCGGTTGGTCGCTTGAGATACCGAACAGCAAACAGCAGCAGCAGCCTGATTCAAGCCCAGGTACCAGACAAGCCCGCGGCAAGGGTAGCCGTCGCAAGGGTACGCGGCGGAGGCATGCGGCAGCAAGCTGGGTGTAGCAAGCATGTGACGCCCCCCAGGCATAATGTTCGTTCGTCGCCAGGCTCGGTGGCCTGCTAAAGCTCGGCAGGCAACATTGGTCACCGCACCGCAATAAACACCGACGAGCATGGCTGCTCGCCGGTCAGTCATCGTTCAGCACCAGCACGCTGCGGAGCGTCCATCTATCGGAGGGTGCCTCGAGCCCTCACTTGTTTACGAACCCAGGTGAATTGTGACACCGGCGACGAGGATGGGATCCATTGACAAAACATGCCATCTAGCGTCAAATCAAAGACACTAACGCAGCTCTTCAACAACACAGCCAAGAGTAGCTGCTGTGAAGGCATCAGCAGTTTCCACCACATAGCCCCCCTGCCCCCATTTATATAATTGTGCCATCTTTTAAATATTCAAACTAAGAAAAGCGCCACTTTTCCCTTTCTGAGACAGACATGCCCACCTGAGCCAGCTTCTTGGCAGATACCGGGGCATCTGGGGGCCACCCACGAAAAGTGGCAAGCCTGTTTTCTTCTCGGCTATAGTCAAGGGCAACGGCCATCTTCGGGTACTTTGCCACCACGGGCCCATCTGTAACCGCTGTCTGCTCAAGAGCCGAAAAGGCAGGCGGCCCCCGCTGCGCCAACTCTGTGCGCACCATCGTAGGCGCCTGCAAGAAGGCGGACAACAGTGCACCTTGTAGCCACTGCCTTAGCAACCACACTGCACCGACGACGCTAGCCAACACACACAAGTATAGGTGGCAGAGGTTTTTTTAACAAACACAGATCTTTAAGACAGGATGAAAAATAGCAAACAGCTTTCTATGTCTCATCACATGACAATCTATTTTTTTTTATTATTCACTAGCACTTCTTCAGTCAGTCTTTTCATTCATACCTTAACCAGATTATGTTTCTTTATAATGTGGAAATGTATCTCGAAGTGTAAGTATATTGTTTACCGTATCGTTGCAAAATACTCCTACCACTATTTTTTAAATTGCTTTTTGTTGTGTGTTCTGTTCAAGCTATTGTAGATATTACAAGTGCTACTAAATGTATATCTCAGTGATAAGTTGTATCGGTTATAAATTGACAACTTGTTAATTTGCACACGATTATTTCATTCTTTTTGTCAGCTGACTAGCACTCCTTATGAAGTCCTTGCAAGCTTTTTTTCATTTCACCTTGGCAGCCAAATGAAACTTACCTTTCAGATCAGGCACAAGCACCTGCCAACCTTAAGGTGTTTATTATTGAAACTGAACTGAACCCATGTTGATTTTATATTAAACAAACATGTAGATAGTGGAGTAGGAACCCTGAACAGGCACACTTCTTTTTCAGTTGCAGCTAGAGTGGTATGCATCACAGGTCCATAGAAATATTCATGCAATTCATTCATGCAGTATGCACATAGTGTCAGCTGAAATTCCTGTTGCTGTTACACATTCAGGGTTTGTAAATGTTTAAGAGATAAAAATTCAACGGTACTGAAGGACCTTCAAGGCCCTGTCAAAGCTTCTTCAAGGGTGTAGAGTTGCATATCATGAAGCAATTCTTTACTGTAACAACTTTTCCAAAACACTAAATATAGCTGTATTGCACCAGATACGAAAATACATTGTAAATATCCAGCCTTGATCACTTCATGTTCCTAACTAGGTGCAGAGAGAGCATTATCAACACGTGAGGGAAACCAGCGCCAAGCACTGGCGTCTTTAACTCTCGCCCTTTGTGAGGTGTTCCAGTTATGCGCAAGTTGTTGTTGTGCATGCAATCTGCTTCACACCGGGGCTAAATTTCTTTATATATATATATATATAAAACAACTCAATGGCATACCATTGTTTCTAGAATGGGAAGTTTGCAAGTCCCATACTGATCTGCCATAGAAAGCAGTTAACATAATTTTAGACTGTATTACTCAAGAAACTCGAGGGTTTCAAGGTCATGTGTGAATCCTGCATTAGTTCTGTGGAGTGGAATGCAGTACGGTGCCTAGGTTCGCATAATCAATCAAGCGGATCTAAAAAATCTGACTGAGAAATTGGTAAGCAACTGTACCCGTGTTCTTTTAAAACCAATTTTGCTCCAACTAAATGCAAGTAAAAAAAGAAGTAAAATAACTGGCATCATCAAAACAATAAAGAAGCTCTCAAAATGTGGCAAAATGCAATAAATCGTAAAAGTTGGTGGCTGTTATAACCTCATATAAAGTTCCGCCTGGTTTCAAACAAAGCAACATCTTGATCGTGACCGCAGCTCCCCAAGTATTTGCCTACAAGTAAATGCGATATGTTTCTGGGCAGCAAAGAGGACAAGAAAACATGGCAAGTTTGGGCATGTTGGGCTATTTTTGTATGCTAAAAGGCTAAATAGACAAGGAAGGATTCAAGCACCGCTACTAAGCATACTTCTTCCACTTGTTCAACTATTCTATTGGTACGTTCAGCATCTACACATTTCTTGATCCCAGCAAAGCTCACCTTTGGCCATCAGACAGGTGAATACAGACTCGAATGTTGAATGAAGAAAGGCCAGTTTCCGTCTTGGCAAACCACAATTACCAACAACAAAACTGCAGCTGACTTGCGGGTGTTTCCCTCTCCAAGGCTGCTACTGCTAGTTAATCAGCTGCAACAATGGTAATGAGTGACACATGCTGTTGCTGGAAACTTCGACAGCAGATTAGATTAGGATAATTCCTTCTTTGTGAATGCAACAAGAGACTTGTGCAATGGTGTCAGATGAGCCACCAACAGCAGTTGCAGCTTGCAAGTGAAACTGCCAGTTTGAGTCCAATTCTGGTCAGGCACGTATAATTAACTTATTGCCATGCAATAGGTGACAAGTGGGAATTTCAGTTAAAACCAGACACATCAGGTGGGGGGGAGGGGGGGAGAAAAAGGTAAAGGACTGTCCCCTTCAAGTTCAGTATAGAAGCCGGATGTAATCATGGAGTGCTCAAATGAAGCACAGAAGAAAACTTTAAAGCAAAAGTTCAAAACACGCAATAAAAAGACCAGGAAAAAGCACCAAATCACCAGTGACGCCAGAATCAGAACTTTGCAACTATTATGCAGTACTATGCTGTGAACATTTAGAGAAAGGTGTAGTTGACTGACCTCCCATTAGCATGAAGCACAATGTAAAAATAATACTAATGTGATTCAATGTAAAAAGCATACGAGTCATGATTTTCCAACTATGAAACACTTAAAGGGACAACTAAATGTTAGTATTAAGTCAACGTTGACTGTTGAACTACCATCCCACAAACCTCGAAACACTTGTTTCGTGCGAAGAAGAGACTTACTTTAAAAGAAAATGCGTTCTGAAGCGTCCGCGTACGTCTAGCGCAGTTCAAATCACCCGCCCTCCGATCGAGGAGTATTGACGTCATGGTCTCATATATAGTGACGTTGCGCCGTCGGTGAGTAAAACGGCTCTCGCAGACGGCGCTACGGCTTTTCTGCACAAAACGCAAACGCGTGGCCAGGAAGAGCCAAGACAGAGCCGACAGCAGCGCGAAAGGCTAGCGGAAGGCAACGCGCACGACGATAAGCTGGTTCTTTATTTTATGACGCCAACTTCGACGCTCGTTGCAATGGATGACCAACGACGACACATTAGCTCGCGATGCTGGGCTCGAGTTCAGCGATTTAAGCACTGATGAACGTGACCTGCTGTTGAGGTCTCGCGCTGCCGGCGTCGTTGCGTACTACTACGACCACGGCCTGCTTTGAAAGGCATTCCACGCGACTATGGTGATAACGCGACTTCAGTAAGTCAGCATTGAACTCGTAATCCTCTGGACGAAAGTGCAGCGAGCACACGACGTGATTTTTCGGCTCTTTGCCAGCGCGCTGTGGCAGAGGTGCGGCACTTAACCACTTCGATCGGAGAGGTTCACTCGTTGGCACACAGTGACAAGTAACGTTGCATTCACCGCTGCAACTGCCCTTGGCCAAGTTCCGCGGACCGTTCGCGCATCCCACGACATCTCATGGACGTGGCATTCTCGTTGCTTGTTCCAAATGCAAGTTTCGCGAACCAGTAGGACAACCGCAGCACGACGCGATAAAGAAACAACTGAAACTCCAAAGCGCGCGCGGCGCAAAGTCGAGCGCGCAGAGTCGAGCGAAAACGAAACCTTTCGATCACCCATACTACTTAAGTAACGCCAAAATGTTACTTTTTCTTAGAATTGAATAGAAGTAGACAAGTAGTATTTTCTTCCGTCTTATAATCTAATGAGATGATCTTTTTAATACGAGTAGTTGAGTACTAGTGACATAAATTATGATGAGTGCTTTCGTCATCGGGCTAGTACCGGAATGTCGCTGGGGGGTCTCAAATCGTGTCATGCATTTACCTCAATTTCTCGGTTACTAAAGCTCTGTTCGCGATTATATTGACGCCTTAGACGTTCTAGAGCATTGCTTTATCAATTTAACTTGACTTTCTGGTAACCTTTAGTGTCCCTTTAACAGGTGTATAAACATAGATGAATGTGCTACAAATGTGAAGCCTCTTTACAGAGTTGAAATAGGCATAGTATGCACTAATCAGACAGCAGCAAGCAAGGCCTTCTCTCTGTATTACATAAAGTTAACTGAAACTGCAGAAATTCCTAATGAAGCGTGTCTGTAGCCAGAGTTCCAGAATGCTTTGGCAATCTCCTGGAATCCCAAATGGCAAGTGTGATTAGACAAGGCTCTCAATAGCTGGGGCAGCCCTGTGTCATGTACTTTTTTATCTTTCACGGGGAACTTCTGCTTGTGAGGACTTAGCACAGTACTGTGTCACATGCTTTTTTTTATCTTTCACTGGGAACTTCCAATTGTGAGGACTCTTTATCAGAGCACAGTAATCATTAAGTTATCAATACACATCACACACAAAAAAAAGGTGCAAACAAAACAGCTGTTCTATTGTCCCTTCCCAAAACGGTGGTTTGGTACTACACAGAGCCATCTGTGATGCCCCAACACATAACTATATGGAAGCAACTGCTTCACGGAACCCAAAGAGGATAAAAGACAGGGAAGGATGACTCAAAGTGTTAGAATACAGGCCAAGCTGAAGAGACAGGTAGGTGTCGCTGAAATCAGAGCACTAATAGTATGAATGTTGTGGGGTTCTCAAACATGGTCTTGGTACAAAGGAATTATAACAGTAGTGCAAACAATCACCAAGGGCGTTTACTGCACCCGCAAACCCCATAATGCTCACAGTGAGCCCTAGTAGAATGAAGGAATTGGAGGGATGGTACAGAGTAATAGGATATCGGCCAAGTCGAAAGGACAAGGGCTGGAATTAAAGTGCCAAAATGTATGTGTGGCTTAGAAGGTCTTCTGGAATGACAACACAGAATGGTGGAAGCATCAACCACGGAGTTTCTTACCTACATAGAAGGAAAAACGACACTCAGAGTACAGAGGCACACAATCGCAATGCCAAGTTGGGGGGGGGGGACTTAGAATTGGCACCTTTCTTGAGGAGCCTGGAATACCTTTAAGACATGTCTAGTGAGAAACCATCCTGCTGAATGCCACATGCAAAAATGCAGCACTGTCCAGTAACAACTATAACTGACCTCAATGATAAACTGCGTCTATTACATCACATACTGAAGATGCATAAAACCAGCCTGCATAACAAAGGTGTCAACCATAATGATCTGTCTATGCCCCCCACCCCATTAAATTTCTTTATGCTGTGAAGTTCACTGCCTCACCTAGAATGATTGCTTGAACTACCCTCAGGAGCAAAAACACAGAAGCTGCTTGCTTGCACTTTACTAATAACTTTTTTTTTTGAGTTTCTAATGTGTGGCATACAGGAGGCACACGGCACATGTCACAGTAAACTTGCAGTAAACGTGCTTGCAGAAAATGCAACCTGAGCAGCTGCTCAAAAACAGTGGGCTTCTGGATAAGCACAGAGTGAAGAATAGCGATTGGTAAAATATCACTCACTGCGATATGAATGTCTCGGAAGTTAAAGAACCTCCCAGAAAGAAGTGTGAGGACGATTTGTCTGCTCAAACGAAGTGAATGTCTAGCAAGTGAGACATCTCCTTTGCTGGCACAAGCCACTCTTCATTACAGGAAAGCAATGTGAGCCGCCTACCCGGAGGGGATATATGGCTGCAGTTTGTCGAGTGTACAGCCGTTAAGGGCATTCATATCTTTATAGCAGCACACAGAAAGTAGACACAGAGTAAAAGCCACTATGCAGGTAGCCTGAAGAACAGGTTTCACTGCACGCTTGGACTCAACCAAGGAACGCATGCGTCCAGGAATCAAGCATTCATGAAAAATGCCATGTAGTACAAGAGAAGCAATCCCAAAAGAAAACAAAGCTGACACCAGCTTTCTTTTTCTTATTCTGCTGGAAGTTAAAAATGTGCTCAGATACTGCAGCTGGTAACTTGGAACAGATTGCCCCTCCCTCGCAGTTGACAGAGATGAGCCTTATTAGCTAGTGTGCCAACTAATGCCTTGACAGTCAGGTCCTTTAACACTACTACAAATTATCACTTTCTCAGTAAACTTTTTTATCCACAAGTGAGTAGAAGCATGGGCATCATAAATTTTAATATGTTGAAGTGTTAGCAGTGAAAAAATTGAAAGCAGTTGTAATTCGTAAATGTATAAAAAGAAATGATGGCAGAGGCACTGTTACCAGAAGCTGTCAAAAAGTAACTATGACAGAATTCCCCCATTCCTAACTTCTTTGAGCACGAATGATAACCTATAGCCGTGTTTCTCAGCAATTATTTTCCTTCAATTACGGTTTTTCCCCCTATCTGTCACTCTTAGTGGCTAATCTGAGCAATAATGGCAGAGAATGAACCACTGATAAGCAACAAAAATTTTTGAAGGATAGTATTCGTAAAACAACGCTTAGCCATGCCAAACAAAGCACAGCACTAGAGTGCAGACTGCCACAAAATTTATAATTTTGCCTGCCATCTTCTATGTTTTTCGATTCTTACTGAACACTTTCTTTTTTTCTGGGGTTTTAAGTGCAAAAACTGCGATTTGATTATGAGGCACGCCATAGCGGGGGACTCCGGATCAATTTTGACCACCAGGGGATCTTTCACAGGCACCCAATACATAGGACCCGGGAATTTTTGCACTTTGCACCCATCGATATGCGGCCGCTGCGGCAGGGATTTGATGCCGCGACCTCGTGCTTCTTTAGAAGCACAACACCATAGTCACTAAGCCACTGCGGTGGGCATTACTGAACGCTAGCTGCAGACCCTCCAACACCAGTGATGTCTGCTCAATAGCTCCTGCCCTCCAATGAAAATAACTCACCACTAGCATATCCAAAATAAACTTTCAACAGTATCCAAAATGAGTACGTAGAAACAAACTGTTTTAAAGATACCATGCAAGCTGCGAATGCTTCTAATGGATGAATGCTGTCCTGGCTTGTAACAGATGTTTTTTATCCACTCTACACGAGAGCCTGGAGTGATGACGACAGCCTTATCATATCTGGATGACTGTTGCTAGGATGCCCCTCTCATGATTGCACTCAGATAAAGACATTCCCCGTCTGCTGGGTGCCACAACGTACTTTGAGCTACGGCTGCTTAGCCCTTGCACTTCCCTTTGCAACAGCAATGTGGAAAGCAACATTATATATACTATGGAGATGAGGTGGCAACTGCCTCTCATAGCTGAATTTTGCCAGATGCAGGATTTACTATCAATAACTACAGTTCTTTTTATTCCTAATGACATATATGACTTAATAGCTGTATATAACAACACTAAATCTGAACTAACCTGCAATGCAGGCAGTAGTACCACACTGGTAAATGTACTTGCCTCAACTTAATCCCATTAGGTTAAATGCATTTGTACTTCCATGACACAAAGACGCCTATCACATGTTCAGGTGAATCAAAATAATCATTGTAAATTCAACAAAAACTTTCCTTGATTTAATACTGTACTAACGGCTATAAGCTACCACACAACAGTCGAGTGTTCACTATTAAATACACAGCAGCTGTTGGTAAACAAGTGAATGCAGTAAATTAGTAACTGCTGCACTAGCTACCCTAAGTAGCACTTCCTTTTGTGACAAGTGCAATTGCACTAACTCATTCTACATATGCACTCTCAAAACAAGATTCCTGTCATCAAGTGCAAACAGCAGTACAAAGTCAAGAAGCTTGTTATTGTGATCGGAAGTGCGGATAGATAGCGAGACCACAGGGAGAAAGGAAGTCTGCAGATACTTCCGTCAGTGCAATTGTTTCCTGTCGGCTAAGAAATATTCAATTCAGAGGCATGAACTGAGCTGTTTCCAGTGGACTACTGCAGCCTGTACGAATATGGCATTACCGGCACAAACTAGTGGATTTACTAGTATAACTTGGCCTCACATTAAACCACTCAATTTCCTTTGTGGCATCCCTTATGTGCCTCACATGTAGATGCAAAATTTCCTGAAATTTTGAATCGCCTGAAACAAATTTTTTTCGGACACAATTTGAAATAGACCAACTTCCACACTATGCACTACAAAATTTTGCAGTGCGTAATGCAATTTTATACAGGTAAAGAATATGAACTGGCAATATATTTTATTTGCCTAACTAGAAATGCAAGACTAAATAGATTTGCTATAGTCAACGTGACATCAAACTAATTTTCTACAAACACAGCAGAAAGGTTTCAAAACAGACACACAAAATAACAACATGGAAACAAAAAAACATGTACATCAAACTTATCAGCTGTACGGTTCTGGCTGCACCTTCTGGTTCCCTTCTTATGCGAAATTTTGTTTTAATTTCACATTGTTACTTTTGGGTGTAAAAAAAAAAAGACTAAAGATGTGTTAAGGCTTCATCACATTAAACTACTCTCCGGGCTTTATGCCAGGTGGAAGATTTAAGAATCAAGAGCGAAGACAGGCTTCACTGCGGATTCTCACTTTCCGATAAATTTAAACAAGCAGTTCTTACAGCAAAATTTTCATTGGCTCTCCTTCAGGGTTTGGTATTTGTCATCGTTTCCTTGGCAAATATATTTGCGATATATAGACAACTTGGGCCACTGGGAACGCACTGGCTATCTTGCAGAGTAGAGAAATTGTACCACTGGGTATATGCAGTTTCCTTGCAGGATACATTCGTGGAAATAGTGTATAACTCCGGTCACTTAGTAGGTGCTTGAGTAGACAACATGCTACTAGCTGCCATCTAGCCTAGTAGGCAACTTGGTTCACTGTGTGTGTGCCCCTGACACAAGGGATATGGAACCTTCAATGTATTTAGATGTGCATCATACTTTTGAAAGAAGAAAGCACAATCACATGGAAAGTGCCGTGCTATTAGTTGCGTCACACTTTTCCGTATTGTGCAGGCTTTCTTTAACACTTGCAAAAACTTTTATAGCATGTATTGAGCAACAGAAAGATGGATTGCGAATTTTTTATGGCCTACAATTTTCCGATTGACAATTTTGTCAATTATAATATTTTAGAAATTAATTATTAATGGCTAATTATTTAATTAGACAAAATACAACTATAGTCTAACTTGCTCCAAGCAAAAGCAAACATTACCTTGGTCCTGTCCAGCTACGTGGCACTCTCACATTTTACGATTTTGGCACAAGTTATGTTGGACATCCTGTATATATACATACATAAATTACAATTCAATGGTTTATTTCAAACATGGTTCCCCCAGTATGCAAGCCTTACTCTCTAACCATTAGGCAACAGAGGTATGGCTAAAAAGGCGGAGTAAACACAATCAAGGATTTCTCGCATGCAAACCAGCCCTTTGGGTGCATTAGGCCACGTCAATCAGCAAGAATTTACTTCTAAAAAGTGAGGGCATGCATCTTCTAGCTGACACTGAAAGGAAATTATGGGATGCATTCGTTGCCTAAATTTGCTGCGTGTCTCTCATCGTACTGTGGCGAGTTCCTACAAGGTCGAGCCTGTCGTGTCTTGGAATTCAACGAGTTTTGATGCTGAATGAAACTTCCGATTGCGCTGCGAGGTACATCATGGCAGTGCACCTCTTGTCATAATAAGTCATTACGTCATGCTGGCTCATGAAAGCTTTGTGTACACAGATTCGAACAGTGCATGGTATCTGCATAACAGTTTTCATCTAGCTTCCTCTGCAGTGAACAAGCAGCCTGAGCTCGTGAATTGCAGAAGATGCAATGAATGGTCTTATTAAATCTATTAAACTTTACATTACTAAATTATTAAATATTTTAACTGCCACTGGTGGCAACAAGTACTTGAGTAATAGAGCTTTGAAAAGTGATGTGTATGTCCATTCTTGTGCACCGTCTGTCAGCATGGCGTGTTACCTTCCAGTATGATACAGCGTCGTCCAATAATAATAAATTTGCCACTTGGCAAGTCAGCTGACACAAGAACTGAGTAACTGGGGTGTCACTAGAAAATGCATTTGTCATGCAGCACATTATAGAGCTGACAGTGACGTTGAAATTTGCCAAGCTTCCAGATCAATCGTCAGCACAGACCCTATCCTCCATGGTGGCTCAGCCCCAAAGCAAGCAGCAGTCATGTGAAATCTGCCCCACAAGTGCTTGCAACCTGTTTGTTGGTGACGGCTGCCAGAGTTGGTTCTAGGTCTGCCAAACTCTCTTATCAGTCAACAAGCACGAGACAGTCCATCTTTCATAGAGGTAAACAGATGCAGACTAGGTGTTTGCACTAAGGGAGGGCAGCCTGCCAACTCAACAGCTTCAGACAATGGCTGCTGTGACCGTGCTCTTTAGGCGCTCCACATACACAGCTCGCCATTACATGCCCGATGCTATGGAGACGGTCAAGTGAAAATTTTCCATGATGGGAGTCCAGCTTATGGTCAAACGATCTGTGTGCGACATTCAATGCAAACTTTTTTTTTCTTTCTTTCAACAGAAATAAAACTGCAATGCCTGGTAGCACTGTACTGACTTGACTGCTTATAACTTTGGGACACTATCGTGCTACTAGTTTTGTACTTGCTCAAATGTACAACATTTCAGTAATCAATCTGAAATGGCATTCTAGAAGGGTCCACAGAATCATATTTCCATTCATCTCCCAACATCAGTAAACTATCAGCCTTAAAGGGCCCCTCCCTCACCAGGTCCCATAGGTTATACACTCGAAGTTGTTACGTGTCCTCTAGGGAGCATTCTGCCGCAAACAATTTTCAAATCGGCTCATTAACAGCCGAGATAGAAACATTTCAGTGCCGCAAACCCATGATTTCAGCAGGCGGGCTCCACTGTCAATCAAGACGCTCTCTCCACTTGCTTCCTCTAGCCTAAGCAAGCAAAATTCCTTCCCTGCGTTCTCCCATACTGGACCTTGAGGAGCGTGACGCATACATCACAGGCCCCGCCTTCATCTTGTTTTTCTTTTTACGGCACTACGCATTTCTGCCGATGGCGTCGCGTGTGAGCTGTTGTCTCGTTCGCGCAGCGCACGATTTTCCTCGCTGTGCACAAGGAAATATGACTAGCGGTATAGTTCAGTGCTACACGAATACTGAGGCAGAACAAGTGGATCGCAGAGCGTAATCACGCGCTGGGACACACAGCGCACGATTTTCCTCGCTGTGCACAAGGAAATATGACTAGCGGTATAGTTCAGCGCTACACGAATACTGAGGCAGAACAAGTGGATCGCAGAGCGTAATCACGCGCTGGGACACAGTAGAAAATGACATAGTTTTGGTACCTGCGCACATGACCGCACGTCCGTGGGAACAAGCAGATGAAGCGGAAGTACATTTCTCTTGCTTCAGTGCGAAGTAAAACAAAAAACATGCACACATTCTGCTTGTGTGTTTTATTATTTCTGTAAACTTCAATTCGTCAATTCAAGCAACAGATCGCACAGATAACAGATGTTTCCTTGTATAATTCTCAGTCACATGTCACCACAAGCGACGTCACACTGCGAACGATTACGTAGGCACAGGAGCCCAACTATGTCCCCGTCCCTCTCCGGGCGGATTCGGTGCGAGTGAAGAGGAAAACGGCATTTGGATTGAAATTTCGGGCCTTTCCGCGGCGCGTAGCGATGTAATACTTCACAGAAACGATTGTCATAGCGCAATGCATGCTCTGTTCTTGTCAGCTCAATGAATGAATGAATAGAATTTATTGATAGGAAAGACAGAGAGGTCGACCTGAGCTAGTGCGCTCTAGTCTGCTACTCTGCACTGGGGAAGAGGGAAGGGGAGTGAAAGTATTGGAATGGATGATGATGATAAGAGAAGTGGTGAGTGCTTATGTACATGAGACAGTTGCCTCGCTAGAGCCGCTCGTCGAGCTTGGTGTCCTGCAGGAACTTCAACAATACTTTTGTTGCACGCATTGAAATTGCAGTGTCAGGCCATGGGCCGAGGATAGCTTCCTCCGACAGTAGTTGCCTGTCAACGCCGGCTAAGAAACTGTCTAACGTCCTTCGCTCCAGCATATATGCTGGGCAGTCGCACAGTACATGCTGCAGTGTTTCGGGCAACTGGCAGTGTACACAATCAGGGCTGTTCGATTGGCCAATGAGGTGTGCGTAGCGACGGGTGAAAGCAACGCCGAGCCGAATCCTGTGTAGCAATGATGTTTTGCTCCGTGTAAGCTTCGGGGGCAATTGTCAGCTCAAAATGGCCAGACCTGGTGAGGGGCCCTTTAAGATCTATTCTGAGCAATCCGCAGGTTCCACCAATAATATGTAACTTTTTTAATATACTAGTAAGCAAACTATTCCATAGCAGAAGCATCAGGACTGTGTGCGGCATCCTATGCATTGTTTTTTTCTATGATAGGAGCAGCATATGGTCAAAGCACTCTGCGTGACATTGTATGCAAACTTTTTTCTTCTGTTCATCAGAAATAAAACTGCAATGCCTGCTGGCAGCCCTGCACCAGCAAATTGGACAAGTTTTTTTCTGTAGCAATTTTTCAAAACACCAATTTTATAACAGTGATACCAGTTATGCCTTATCCCAGAACTTCCCACAAAATGATTCTGGACAATCCATCTGAAGGGCCTAAACTTTGGAAAAGACAGTAGTTGGTAGGATTACTATATCAATCAACAATTAAACAAAAGGAATCAATAATTGTTTCCCAGAACAGCACATACTAAATAACCAAATAATGACATGAAACTGTGCTCCAGAACAAGTGTGAATGAATGGAACACTCCACTTCCGCACTACAAACTTACAGACTAAGTGCATGAAATGAGTAACGTACAGGAAAAATCTGCAGTGTAGAATGCTCAGAACATCACACTGTACAGTAGTATATTTTTTCAATGTGCACGGGGGCTGTTTTTTCTGTGTCACTCACAGTGCCCCACTTTATGCATTTTTTTTGTGTGTGAACTAAAACGCATCTGTACTATTTTACTAAATGAAAAGTGATATCACCATCTGTAAGGCATGTGTCACGTGAACATTTTGCATTACTTCATGACATGCGAGCTGCCATAATAATCTAGCTCCCATATCTTTTTATAAGCTGCTGACTTCACTTTGGGACCATAAACCAGATCCTGATGCTCAAATCTTTTGAGGTAAACTGATGAAAACAACTGAGGTGGGCGAAGCTTTTATCTAACATTAAGCACTCTCAGGCTGAAGTACTTTTGCAGAATACTGAAATATGATGCACTATTTTTCCCATGCACAGACTATCACTATCAAGTAATTTTCATACAGTACAAATGTAGCAGCACTAAGGCATGCTGCAAATTACCTACTTTATGTGTGGACCCAATTTTAACTGCTTTTGTGGAAGGCCTATGAATCTGCAAAAACAAAATTGCTTCTGCAAACAACCCACACAGCTATCCCATGAAATTTAATGTCGATGAAGTTACAAAATTAATTCAACTAACAAGAAATCAACAATCGAGAACTCTTGCATCTGGCTGCTTGCCTAAGTACCTGTTGGCCCTATTGTAATTTTCCCGAGATGCGATTCCTGCCATTATTGCTAGCATGCAGATATTCCCAGCACATGGGAGCTAGCCTACTAATATGGTCATAAAAAAATAACCCTCAGCTGCATATGCAATGTAGCAAGTTCACGCTTCATGGTCAGTATAATGTAAAACTATTCCAATCTATTTTTATTCCAAATCTGCCATTAGCCCTCCATGGCAAGTCTGAATGGTTCAGGTCCAGCCCATATGGGCGGGTGCCACGCCCATATGGGTAGAACCTGAGCCATTTTGACATATCACGGACTAATGGTGGATTTAGAAAAACAGATGGGAATAAATTTAAGTTATACATGCCCAGCATTATTCCCACACCTTCTAATGACTATGCATGTGCACACATAAAAGGCAAAGACTTTTTAACAAGCACTAGACTTTATTTAAAGCCGCAGCTGCTACTGTTAGTTCCTCCAGTCTTTGCAGCATTTCTTGCAGCAATCATCATTATCACTATCATTGGAGTCTGCTATCATGTTTCCCCGAGAGAAGCCATCAGAAAAAAATACCTTTCCCCACCCAAGACTTAACCCCTGATCTATGATGAATGAGCTGTCATGAAGGATGAAGCGATAATGAAGTCATCACCGTCATCACCATTATTGTTGGGCCACTTATTGCTGTTTTGGGCAGCACTCGCAGCTTTCCTTTAGGGAGTGTCTACAACTGTTTCTTTTATTGTTTTTTGACGCAACGCACATAAGCCTCCCGATTTGCAACTTTGGTAGCTGTTTGCAGACTGCTACACTGCCTTTGAGTTTGCCCACAGAACAGCCATTGTGGCTATTTCTAGCTCTTCTGTTTGACAGCAGTCAGACAAAGGAACAGAAAAACACCCTGGAACACTGTAGTCAAACGAAAGCTTGGGAAACAACACTAAGTAGGTGTAGCCAAGCACAAGTCTTTCGAGCAACTTTTGAGCAACACTGTTACGTGTGATTTGAATGCCCAGGTGCAATGATATATGTATCAGCCAGGGCAAGGTTTTTATCAAGGCTCTGCCAGTAAATTCGCAATGCTTCAATTATTCAGAGTTCTACTTGGTCAATTTCTTTTTATCACCGCATCTGCCTCAAAAGACCAGCCCAGAAAGTTTAGCAAATATAGATACAACAGGTCGAATATGATAGAAAAGAAATATGATGTGTTCTTCCCTGACAAATTTCTAAAGGGAACGCTGACATAAAATTTTCTACCTTTAGTTTCTTTTTGTAGATCGATGTTGCGGCATAGCAGATGACCAAGCGAGTGTAAGCCATTGCCAGAACGTCGCAATGTTCTGGTCCCACATGCTTTATGATGTCACGACACTAACACTTCCTGGGAAACCAAACTGAAACTGGTTTGTAGAAAAGTTATCATAGTATATCTTCAAGTACTAACATTTAAGGCACTCCGAGGCTTGCCCCAGTATTTCTACTAGGGTTTTAAAATCTAGGGCCTCCATTTAGAAAAAAGAAAATGAATAAAGTCGAAAATAACATCAGTAGTCCTCCAAAAGGATCGGAAGCTGTGACACAGGCTATTCACTGCCCAAAATGATGTCCAACACCATAGTGATGCCATGGCATCTTTTCAACATAAAAGTCCGGCATTTTTGTCAGCTTGGTCATAAAGACAATGTTTGGCTACGCCATCAAAAGCACACACACAAAAAAAAGAAAACCACATTGGCTTTGATGTGACCTCTAGGCATTAATGACTAGCATTGACATTCTTTAAGTAAAGCAGACTAGAATTTCTACAAGTTTCTAGCAGTAGCTTTATGCTAGGTCTGTAAGGGAAAGGCATCCATATGCGTGTAGAAGCAGCTAGGGATGACAGTATGGCTGTCCACTTTCCAGACAGAAGGCTCTGCTTTTTATAAAATTAGGCAAAGGAAAATGATTATCTGCTTTTACAAACTGGTCTCATTTTGTTGGTTTCTCTCATCCAATTTTTGCCATGAGTGGTTTCACAGAAGAAAAATTATTTTCCCCTGCTCTGCACTGTGCTCTCATCGTTTCACTGTTACAACCAAGCATGTATAGGATTTTTTTTTTTTAAAACCTATCTATTGAAAAAATATAGAGAAGTTGCATATATTATCCAAGCCACATGCAGCTCCCTAAATGACTCGTGCATGAAATAATCAGTTTGAAGATTTAACATAGTTTAAGGTGACAAGAGATGACAGGCTCATGCAAATGACAACCTCGCATTTATTCTCCCCAGCAGGCACACAGAAACATACGAGGAACAGAGCTATGAATGCATCAAATGTAACTGCTACATAGATCTCAAAAGGTACCTCTAATAAGTTGTTTAAAAAAATAAAAGCCTGTCTTTTCTTTACTCAATCAGAATGCTGCCTTTATGGCCATAAAACCACAGTGCTAGACAACCTAATAAAATTCACGAGTTTAGGGGGAACCTATCTTACACTTAATTCATCCATGTGTACACCATCTGCCGCTCTGACACTTGCTTTTAGCAAGAAACTTCCACCCTAGTCTCCATGACGGAGAACAGACAACTGAGGCAGTGGCAAGAGCAAACTATGTCTGCAAACAACATGTCAGATTAAGACTGGCATCAAAGGAAAGTGGCACGCTGCGTCTAGTCTCTCACTGATATGTTATCGTATATGCATACATCTGTGCGGCAGAACTTTTTGCCTGGATGCTCCAACAATCACCACTGACATGGCGCCATTTCTTGGTTAGACTAACAACCCCTATCCCTGGCACTACTATTGAGAGGTATAGGCAAGCAAAGGACCAATTCTTCATACCATCTGTCATGGCAAGGGAAGCTGTGCATTCTCAGGCACATAAATATCGAACTTGATTGTAAATAAGAGTCACTTTATGCAAAAGTCATTTCCAGACTTTCCTACCAACGTCGTTATGCTGCGCCACGAGCTGCTATTTCCTTATGGCGGGAAGAAAAGCCAACCACTCCACAAGGAAATGATGCAGGCGCAATCACGAGTAAAATAGCAACACTGAGGCAAGTTGAGGAAATATTTTTAGTGACGAGCTTGTGGCCTGTTGAGTTGACGAAAAGCACGGACATACCAAATTGTGCTTTTAAATATGAAGATCACAATACCTTACTGTTTAAATACCTTACGGTTTAGCCCAATTATGAAACCTACAATCCTAAACTTCACACACCAGTCAGGCGGAAATGAGTTCGGAAGGTGAGCAACTTCGCGTACGAGTACATTTATTTCGCAACACACTTTTGTAGCGTTAGCGGGCCACTATTTATTGGCCAGATGCGGATAAATGGAGTCCAGATTAAATACACGCGGCAATGGTGCTTATTGGCTGTCAAAAAAAGAGGGCGCCCACATTTCTTAACCGGAAGCCCACAACTAATCGCAGAGATAAAGGCGCTGGGCATCGCCGACCGACAAACATCGTTCATCCGCCCTGTGGAAACATATTCTGCTACAGTCATCGCTTCATTCACACGTTCAATTTGTTTATTCTACTGACTCCGCACTTCGGCAAGTTCTAGGCGGCACGCGGGTGTTCGTGAACTATCACTGCAGCATAGATCAAGCGGCACCCTATCTAAATACAAATTAAAGCAATAAAACAGCTATGCCGTACTAAGACTCGCAGCGTCCGTGTACAGCACGTCGGGAACATTAGTTTTAGAAGCTGGCCGGCCTCTTCAGCCGTCTTTAACAAAATACAAATGAAACGAGTTCGCAGCCAAAATAATCGTCAAAACTGTTGTGCTTGAATAGCTGGCGGAAACGCCCACTTGTACACCACTGCTACTTACGGGGCTGCTTCGACATTCCGAAACACCGAGCATAGTCTCCTATGTACCGAGAAAGGGCGACTCGCGGTGGCACTGCTGTCGGCAACTACACAGGAAAACGCTACCGGCAGATTAATTCAGCCTTCAGTCTGTATGCTTGCGAGTGTACCCCAACAGAAAAAATCGACAGCAACATCCAAAAAGAGGTCAGAACCAATACACTCTGAACGCATGGAAATCAACCCGATAATGCTTGCCAATAGACCTAAAATATTTGAAACATGCGCTACGGATGGTTTCTTCTTAAAGAAAAATGATACACTGGACACTAGCAGTACGAAACATATCCGGAATATAGGCGGAATAGCCACGAGAAAGCGGTCCCGTGGAAAAAAGCTTGCTTGCTTACCATTGAAAACATCAACAGCCTCAATGTGCCACAGTCGGGACGCCGAACGAAGCAGTGAATGGCTATCGGAGAACTTCATTCTACCGCCGCGTCACTGATAATGCACGCTGGTTTCCCGTACATGTACTACCACTGGCTGTAGGCTTATCCATCGTGGCTGCCTTCTGCGCGACGATAGCGGACCCTGTCCAAACCGGTAACACTGAGCCAGCCGCGTTGGATTGCAACGACACCCAACTTGAGAAACCTAACGCAACCACTTGGCGGCAAGGCGCACTCATCGGCGTATCTTTTGGTTTCACAACGGTATGGACTCTAGGAAAAACACTGCGTACGCATTCAACATGGCGTCGCCCTAACGACGCCGCAGCGCGTCGTTAAGTGCGTACTTGCGCAACAAAAGGCCAACCGCGACCTTGGAAGCTAACAACTACGCAGACCACGCATTAGTAACCTCGCCGTTCATAAGCGTGCAACACAAGGTCAAGCCGTGGTCACGGAACACGCTGCAGAGCATATCGAAGGTTTGACTCTTTTGGTGCCATCGAGGACACACGGTAGTTGGCGCAGCCGGGGGCATGGAAGTCAGAGCAGCAAGCGCGCATATATGACTGGCACCGCAACAGCTGCAACAAAAACCCCATCGCCAGGGCGGTTCTAAAGCTCACCTCAAGTATACCGTGTATTCACTTTTGTCCCAGCCTGGTGATGGATTTCACAAGTAGTATCAGTAATATTCGAATTCCTACACGGCCACGGCAGCCGTTTCTGTAAAGAGAGAGAAGGAAGGCGGGCGAAGGAAAGCGGGGGAAGAGCGCTTGAGAAGGCGCTTGCGTGGCTCCAAAAGCGGAACGCCCGTTTCCTGCGGCCGTCGAGCGGCAGGGCTTTGGCTGGGGGCGGTAGATGCTCGCGCGTCACATGCGTCTAAGAGCGCTTGCATACTACTTGAGCAATAAAGGGGCGCGTGCCATCCGGTAGTTCGCGACTGCAAAGTTGCGTTGCACACATGCTGGGCTGTGCAAATAAAGCAGAGTGCAAGGGGCCGCTCGTTTGCCACCTTTCCATAGAATAATACGTTTTCTCGTAGCATCCGGCGCGACTTCTTTATGTGGATATTTCATTTAAGCCGCGTAGACACAGAAGACACCGCCACAGCGCGAGATCTTGCACTTGATAGCTCCTCTGCTCGGAAGTACAAACGCCGCTGCTCGGCCCTCTAGCTACCTTATCGCACAGTTTTTTGTTGTTGAATACGGTGCCTTGTCGGGCAGCATCAGGTGCTACCGGCACGTACGCACAATGCACCTCGCTGCTATGTCAGAGGAAGTTAAAAGTTATTTTTCATGCAGCTTTTTTGCCACTCTATTTCTCTGCTACCTTAAAAAAAAAAAAAAATCTTTTCTGCAAATTTGGTTTGTCTTGGCTTCGTAATTATCTAGTTTTGGATTTCGGAATCCAAAAGGCCAGCGTGAGCCAACGCAGGCCGTTAGCCGTTACTAGAGCGGCTGATCGTGCATCGAAAGTGGAAGCCTCTGCTGTGGTGTAAAGTAATGCGTTATGACGCTTCTACGTTAGTTAAGGAGGTGGTGTAGCGCGTACCGGCGGGACCCCGAAATCGGATGCATAAGCAGCCGGACGAAAGCCGGCAACTAGCAACGCGGACCATCGACGACACGCGATCGCAATTCGCTGTCGGTGGTGCGGCGGCGTTCCGTCACCGCCTCCTCCAAGATGCAGTGTCCGCTGGCTCCGCGGCTAGCAGAAAGCGCTCTTCCAACGCTGTGACCCTGCCCTGGGATGCATGGCCGTGCCCAGAATGAACTGCAAACCGATCGTCACGTGTAAGCATCCACAAGTTCCGCGCTCGCGAGCGCGGACGTGCTCTTGTACCGAAGCTCAGTGCCGCGGTTGCTCCAAGACGGAAACCGGTTTCATAACGGTTCGCGGACTCATATGGTCAGCCGGTGGCAGCTGGAACGCGCATGTCTGCTAAAGTGAGGCGATAAAATGAGTCATATAGACCGATATGAGCTGTTCCGTGAGCCACCGCGATACGCATAACCGTCCTCCGATTATTGTCTCACATCACAATGCCGCGGCGGTAGGTCGACCAGCTGGGCATGCGGAAATGCGGAGTTTGTCCCGCCGACCATCTCTTGTAGCAAGACAGTAAATGGAACAGTGCTAAGAAACATTCGTGAAGCGTTTTCTGCCATATGAGGAATACCAGTGTGTGTGTAGTTAACTCTGCAGGTCTTAGTTCTCTGTGAACAGTGTGCTTGCGATGGGCCAGACTCCTATAGCACACTATTCCCACTTTCGAAAACATTCTCTTGCTCATCCTTCACTTGATAGGTGCGGGCCAGGATAACCTCTATTCTAATTGCATGATTAACCTTCCTTCCTCAATGGCCTGTTTTGTTGTGTAGGCAGGCTAGGTGACAAAAAAACATCCAGATACTCAAGGACACAGATCAGGTGCTTATTTCTTGTGGCTTGTAATGACCAGCGTTTCCTATTGCACATGAGTTCTCAGGTCGACAAATTTTCATTCATGAAATTATTATGCCATACTAGTGACTTCGATAAATGTAAGTGAATGTTGCATCATCTTTTAATCAGTTAGCGAGTAACACTGTGTGAGTTAACTAACTGCTCTTTATGTAGTTGATGCACTATGCAGAAGAGGCACCAACTAATACAGGCGAAGAAAAACGTGATGGGTTGAGTTCCTGGACCTGACACCATTCGCTTATCTTCTTCTTTGGTGCTGGATGGTGTCGTGGCGCCTCTTTAAAACCAATTCAGTCTGATAGACATGTGGACTTCAATAATGCTAGCCTTAGAATTGTCAACCTCAGATACACTTGCTCCATTGAAGACCATCAGACACAAGTTCACAATGAACTGAGGCACAATATAAATCACCTAGTTGTGAATAATTGTTTTTGTTAAATGATGTTTTAATACATTTAAATTTTTTGTCTTAATTTCATGGGATGTTAAGTGTGTCGCCAGAAGCACAGATTAAGTTCATTTTGATATGAGGCAAGCTGAAGTGAAATGAAATCGTGAAAGAGTAAACTATACCATGTGTTAGTGTTTCCACATTGTTTTCGTGTGCAACCGAAGCTGCAAAGCAGCCATTTGCCAGAAAATTCAACACCACAGCTTCAGTTATGCATGAAAGATATTATGCTGGTTCTCATTGTCCTGTTTGCATTATCTTCCAGCCTGCCTTTACATTTCCATATTTCTCATATGGAGAACTTTGTCACCTAATCCGGTTAAGGTGCAAGTTTTTAAAATAAATTTGACATATTGTGTCAATTTCGTATGTGTGTTGTTAATAAATTTACTGGAAGTAACTTTCCTGCTGCTGTGGTTAAAGATTCTGAAATAGAGCTTGAAGTTAAATTTATAACTCTGAGAATGTGTACAGCCAACATACTGCTGTCATTAACATCATTTTGCTGTGCAACTCTTAATTTGATGCATGCTTGACAAGGAACATCGCTCACTTGAAATGTCCAGGGTTTTCTTATCAATGGAATCTAATATTCTAAAGCAGCACCAGGCTGTGAGTGACGCCATAGTGGAAGGTCCCAGATAAGGTTTGACTACCAGTGGTTCATTAATATGCACCTAAATATTAAATTCACGACCATTCTTACATTTTACTTGTGCCGGGATGCAGCTGATAATCGGACCCACTGCTACCTATCGCTCAGTAACAAAACCATTGCTCCTGAGCTATCGCTGCAGGTCAAACGTCTTTTGAAGCTGAGTAGTCTCGAATAACGTTCATACACAGTGTTAGAGGACGTTTAAGTCACATGCTAAATCAGGCGGCACAGGTAGGGTACTCATTTTTGGTACTGTGAATTCTCCATGTTTTTACCGAGCAAGAAGAATAAAAGTTGAGCCACTACAATTGTAGTGCAAGGCAGCATGTAAGCAGCAGACTACCATGTAATAGCTCTCTATACATGGTTTGCTTAACGAGTGCATATGCATAGCTCTTCATGGGCTCAGGCTTAACCTCAGTGCCTTTACCCAACCCAGAATAAGGCACAAGTTCTTGTACCACTCAGACTCCCTTTGTCTACAGCTTAGGGCCAGGTCCAGACCAAGGTACCTTCATACTGGACAGGCTGGTCACATGCAAAAAAAACCTGTTTTTGTTGCAATTGTTTGTGGGAAACTACAGCAGTTGTTCAGTGTGAGTGACACCGTGTGCTTTACTGTGCTTAGTCTGGAGCTTCAGGAACCGTGGTCCCAGAGTTAGCAGGCGTAGTCCACCCTGTGGACAAAACAGCTCGATTCGGTGCACGTGGAGTGCTACTAACAGTATTCTCAGGATATGCCATGTTCCCTTTACCATGTGCAAGCTATTTGTGTATGTTATTCGTAAGCCTCTCCCTTGTGGAGAGCCAGCTATAACTGTTACTGGGAATTTAGTGTTGCATCAAAACCATTCAGCGATATTATTCTCTGGCACCACGCATTCCATAGTCCCATCTCATATTTGCACTATAATTTTTTTTCTGCTAGAAAAAGAAAGGACTGTCAGTTTTCAAATTGAATTTTTCCAAATTTCTGAATAAACTTAGATTTCTTCTTTAATAATCAACTGGTAATCAGGCAAAGCTTATTTGCCTGATTCTGAAATCTAGTTGTGGCATCACAAACCATGTTTTACTCTCATTTCTCAGAAGTGCAAACAAACAATTCAGCTTGATTAGTGTTTCTCTTGAGTGTCCCTTTAATTGGATAACCATGATTCAGGTGTAGAGGATGTAGTAGGTGACATTCAGCTGACTGCCACATTCACAATGTGATCAATATTAGCAAGGCAGTGACCTGAGTAGTTAAAAAGCACTTGTCTGCAGCAATCTGTAGCGTCCAGACAAGACAGTGCTTAACATTGGTTAAACAAGGATTGTCGACCGCTGTTGAAAACATGAAGTCTCCATCTGCCTTTGCACCTCTCACTTGAGCACTCAGTGAAGGTAAAATAAGAGCGACTGAGGTCTAGGGAACAAAGGAAATGAGGAACTGTTAGCTGAAGGTCGTCTTAAGCAAATGAGTGTGATTGTAACAAGGATTAAAAAAGAAAAAAAGAAACTCATCGACATGGATATTGTGCACGAGTACTCCTAGGATAACCAGAGATTCTCATTCATATCGTTGCATCACAGCTTTCATATATAATTACCTCAAATAATGCCATTAAGGTGACTCACTTAATTCAGATTAAATTTACATATGTCTATCTGGAAGGTGCATTTAGCAGTCACCAGGTTAAGATCAACAACATTGTTTTGTTAGTCACAACCACATTAAGAAACAAGAGGTTTGATATTTAATAGACTTTCTATGAAAAAGTCAACAGAAAGCTACAGCTCAAAAGCTCTTGTTTGCAAGGGAATGAAACTTTTTTCTTTTCTGTAGTTTTGTGTCTCTGGCTTGAACTCCTGTAGTTCATAGCGCCCCTCTATTCCTTTTTTCTTGCTTCATGATTATTTTCTAGGACACCCACTTGTTACTGTTGTGCCCATGTTATTTCCTCTTTCTCTCAACGTGCTCTTCTCTCATCCTGTTTGTCCGTCTGAATACAATATGAGATAAAAAGGCATCTCGAAACAGCTGCTGTACAGTGCCGACCTTGTCTGCTTCGCCATGCATCGAGCGCAGTTGTTATTTTGCAGCTGTGCGTTTGCAGCTCGTGCCCTCTGACTGCTTGAGTCCTGGTTGTCAGCTATGCTTTTCTAGAAAAAATTGTAGGACAACTGTGGGGAGGTCATTTGGTGAGCTGTTTCAGTGGAAGTCTGACTCAACTTATCTTGCTGCGCTGGCTCACTTGCTTTAACATTACACTGCTGGGCACGAGGTCACAGGTTCGATTCTTGGCCATGGCAGTTGCATTCTGACATAGCTGGAATGCAAAAATGCTCGTTTGCTTATTTAGATTTAGATGCGCACCAAAGAACCCCAGGTGGTAAAAATGAATCCGGAGTCCTCCAGGGCAGTGTCCTTTATAAACCACTGTGCATTTTATTTATTTATTTATTTATTTGTTTGTTTGTTTATTTGTTTATTGAGTTTCCATGTATACATTTGGAGGAGGCAGAGAAAGAAGCCTGGAAACAGCTTGATAGACTCTTTCCCCCCCCTCCTCCCCAAAATTCAAGGCATACAGATAGAAAAACATTGTAAAAATGTGCATGAAGAATTGCTAATATAGTAACTAGCACAGTAGCAAAAATTTTTAAGAATATTTATTGCACAAGCCGCACATTTAACGAAGCAACAGCAGTCATACATGACAGTAATCCACCAACGCATACAAATACGTTGAAGTGGCTGCTCACAGGCCAAAGGAAGCCAAAGAAAATATAGACAACCACTCACTAGAAAGTGGTACACAAAAGTAACTAACCAATTTATCTATCAAAATGGTTGTTTTTAAACAGTTCATTTCTAAAAGAAACAAAACAAATAAAAATGCAATCTAGCACTATAGCTATAGAAACAGTTGATGAAGCTTGTTTGTTTCAAGCATTAATAAATCAGTGCCTTGACTAATGTAGTTGTTGAGCAATGGGAGATAATAAATTATTGCTTGAATCGCAGAGTTAGTTCTTTGTACAGACGCCTTCCGACATTCAGGATTACCTCTCTGATATCCCGTAGATTCCTTAAGTTGTAGTCCACTCAGTTTTGCCAAAAATTGATTTTGACATATGCATTCTTTCATTAAGCATTTACAAAGCTGATAATTATATATATTTGGGGTGCAGAGTACACCAAGTTTTTTGTGCATAGGCTCTGCTGATGATTCAAATGGAGATCTAGTATTAAATTGTAAGGCCCTGTTTTTTAGTGGACGTTGTTTTTTAAAATTTTGCTGAATGTTGTTGTCCCTCACGCAAGTACACGATAATTTAGATAATGATTAAACACTGCGATGTAGTAGCATTACGATTTATGGTGGTTAAAGATGCCAATTAGTTTTGATGCTGTATGACCAACATGGCCATCCAAGGAAATATTTTCTCTAAAGAAAACACCCAACGTTTTGAATTTACTTACAGTGGGATGTTGAACACCACAATCTTGGGTGTTAAACCCCTTAATTAAATAAATTAATCAATTCAGCTCAATTTGCTCACTGTGCTGCTGCAAGTCCCATTGCCTTCAAGAAGCCACTTCTTAAGAGTGATCTCGACCAGATCCTGACCTTCATTCTGAAAGATCACATGTGAAGCCTATTTTGGTTTCATTGGCAATCGAAACTGCTGGTCTAAATTTTACTGTCTGCTCTTTGAACTGTGTATCGGAACTGTTGTGTCATGCTGCATGCATCCAGTCGTATAATGATGCTTAAGATTTCTTTTATTGCTGTTCACTGTGGTAGCTCCATGACTACGGCGTTGTGCTATTGAGCTCGAGTTTGAGGGCTTGATTTTAGTCGGGGGGAGGGGGGGTGCAAAACACAATAATGCTGATGTATATAGTTGTACAGTGCTCACGGAATGAAATGCGACAGGGAGCATTTAGTGAAACCCTGCATATGTGCAAAGTGCTCGAGAGTACCATGTCATGTCGCTAGGAATCTGGTCACCAAAGGTGCTGCAGACTCCGACCTAAGTGTATGCACCAAGATAACGTTGATGTGACACAAACTGCAGCCAGTGGAAATGAAAATATGCGCATTAGTTAGCCTTAAATTGATGTGTTGCATTCTGTGAGCACTGTATGGGCATATAAAGAATTCCAGATGCCCAAAATAAGTGGTCGAAATTAATCTGAAGTCCCCCACTACGGTATGCTGCATCATAATCAGATCGTGGCATTGGCATCTAAAACTTCAGGGTTTGATGTTTTTTTTTTTAATTGTTTTGTTTGCTGCTCCTCCATAAAAGAGACTACTAATGGACGAGCTTAGCTACATTTGATCGTTTTCACTTTCTTTTGCTCTGAAAGGGGAAAATTGGCATCCACCCTAATTGTAGCAACAGGCTACAAAGGAAAGCCATACAGATTTCTCGGAAAGAAAGCCTCGCAGTTGTAGAAAAATTTGTCCTGGTTCAGGACTTGAAGCCGGAACCAATGCCTTTCTTTCCAGGGTGGCCGCTCTACCATCTGAGATAACCATGAGCTAACCAGGAGGCTAGCAGATCGCAGAGCGAGGGCGAATTAATTGACAACTTGAAGCATTGGGAGACTGAAAATGGCAAACCAGTTCTGCAGAAGCCCGCAAGGTGGAGAAAAGTACATGAAAGGGAAAATTAGCATCCGCCCGAATTGTATCTCATTTCTTCAACTGCGAGGCTTTCTTTTTGAGAAACCTGTATGGGTTTCCTTTGTAGCTTCCTGCTACAGTTTGGGTGGATGCCAATTCTCTTCCTTTCAGGTATTTTCCTTCACCTTGTGGGCTTCCGCAGAACTGATTTGCACTTTCCTTTTGCTATGTATACTTTTTGTTAATCTCTCTTTGAAAATTTATTCAATTGTATAATTGAATAAATTGGCCCTGAAAGAAACCAAAATGCTTTCAATCTTTTAAATGTTTTACTTGCAAAAATGGCTTACAACCTTGTCACTCTTCACATGTTTCACAGTAACTCTGAGGAGACCAAGAAAAAGAAGGTTGGATGTGCTTCACTTCTGTTCAGAGTTGTGATTATGCTAAACCAGCTGCCACTGTTGCCCCCATGTTTTCTTTCTTTTAACGCGTGTAAGAGAGAAGGAATGTGAGCAACAACTCTGAGCGTAACAAAAATGAAATTGAATTCTGCAGTTTTGTGCAACAAAATCACGATATTGTTATGAGGCACGACATTGTAAAAATTCTGGATTAAATTTCGCCGCCTAGGTTTTTTTTTAGTGTGCTCCCAATGCATAGTACACAAGTGTTCTCGCATTCTGCCCCCATCAAAATGTGGCTGCTGTAGCGTAGACCAAACCCACAAACTTATCCTCAGCAGCACACCATCATAGCTGCCAAGCTACTGTGGCGGGTGTCTGGCCCTAGATATGCTCTGGCTGTATGGTTGAGCCAAGTTCTTTTCAACTCCTTAGCAGTATTATTGCCAAAAAGCAGTGTAAGCTTTACTTGCTTTGCAAGCCTTTGATGTCGTGAGTACGCAGTAGAGATAAAAAAAAAAAGGAGAGAGAAGGGGCTGTGGTGTTAATGAAAGAACAGGATGTCGGGGCCCCCCCTGTTGTGTCTGATTAAAAAAAGCGGGAACTGTGGAGCACATTACAATGCAGCAGATAGCAAAACCATGAATAACATGTGTTCCTGCAAGATAACGTTGCGCTCATTGTTTTGTGTAATACAAAGCATCCGCTAATTCGAAAGGCACGTGCCGTTACTCCGACCTCACTATGACGCCTTGGACAGCAGCTGTTGCTGTAGGCATTAGTACCTCACATTCGTATTAAACAGGTTTTCATTTGTGGCATTAATGACTATTAGAATGGTGCATAAGTTGACATTAAGCAGATGTAAGCAAGAAATGGGCTGGTGAGATGCGGTTAGAATTGTTTTCGCTTTGGCTTACGAATCTCCTGTCATTTTATTGGTAGTGTGATGCTCCCTTAATTCATAATAGTAAATGAACTACTCAGTTGGGTTCTGTACTAAACATGGCCCCGAAGTTTTTTATAACATCAGAAACAAGGCTTTAGCTGCTTAGGTGAACTTCCCAGGCTGTTGATCAGTTACTAAAAGCTGGCACAGGACTACTGTGAAGTGGCAAAAATTTTCCAAAACCTTTTCTTTTTCTTTTGGCCAAATTTGTGCAGGAATTTTTTTTCATAATGAAACTTTACAATTTTATCAATTCAATTTTTTTTTATTTACAAGCTTTCTTTGTATATCAACTTGAACAAAATGTAACTTTGTAAGTTTACCTTTCTGCTTGGCATTGGGGTTCTTGCAGTAATTACTTTCTAAAAAAAAAAGAAAGTTCAAACCATGCCTCAACATTGTCTGGTCGATATTACAATTATACCAGGCTTTTAAGAAAACTGGAAGCAGAACCATGGTGATGCAGGCAGTTGTAGTACATTGCATCGTCGGTGTGGACAAGCTGTAGGTCCAAATGAGAGCTCCCTGGCTCCAATTCTGCAGGTCCAGCAGAGAAGGTAGTTGAATCGGCATCAGTAGATCTCTCCAGACCATTGCTTTAAGAGAGCTGTGCAAACCTGGAATCGAACGTATGGCCATGCTTGCTGCTGCGCACATGGGCCTTAGACTGTCAGCACGAGCAAGGACATTGCGCTTAGCTGTCACCATTGGACTCTGTCATCAAAGCTATGCTGCGACAAATAATCGACGGTCTGCAGCTGCTACTGTCTGGTTTAAATACGCCAGTGGATCTAACAGCGGCAAAAATTATGACAGCTATAGACAGTCTCCTAGCTGCACTGTAGCAACTTCTACCTTTGCCCGCAAAGACGACTGTGCTGTGCTGTGAAGCGTACACGTACGCATTGCACAGAAACAGTGTATTCTACGGTCCTCATCATAATCACCATACCACCACCCTCCTTCCTCTTCTCATCCCACCTCTGTTATTCCCCTAAACCCCTTCCCCAGCGTGGAGTAGCAGGCTAGAGGCACGTCACTCAGGCCAACCTCTCCACCTTTCTGCCATTAAATATCCTCTCTCTCTCTTTCTATAGTACATCAAAGGTGAACCACTCATGTACATTGTTAAAGAGCTTTGGTTTGTAGGTGGATTTCTCAAATAGAAACACACCACTTTCAGTTTCAGAGCAAAACACTATACGTTAGCCCCGAGAAGGAACTACAGGGGTACTGCGAGCACCGCTCGCTGATGTCAGGGCAGGAACTCGCGCCTGTCATCTGCTGCAGTTTGGGCGGTGCCCAGGTGCCCTCTGCAGTGTTTTCGTTTGTTCACTCTCGTTCCCTCTGCTTATATACTTATGGTGGTCGTCTCAAATATATTTTTCTGACGTCTTCGTTCGCGAAAATATATTCAAGGAGCTTATTTCTTAGATGACAATACAGTTCTCAAAGGCAATGCTACAGTGCCAACTGAACAAGTGCAGACCACCCCATTGCGAGTTTTTCATGTGCGGATCGACAACCGCAAGAGCATAGCATATGAGAATCCAGTTATGATACCATACCTGCTGTGATGCAACAAGTATATCATAAACGCTGGCTATATATGACTTCTACAACTGTTACCTTGATTTTAATCTGCTAGAACAGGTTTGCTCACGATGAGCAGTTCATGGTATAATATTGAATCTTTGCATTTCTTCCCAGAAACGCTCGGCAGTAACACGAGGACTTAAAGGGACACTAAAGGCAAATAGCATTCCAGAAACCTTGAAATGCTTGTTTAGTGCCAAGAAGAGACTTAGTTTATGAGAAAATTGTATCTGAATGGTCCGAATACCTTTCTTGAAATTCAAATCTCCCGCCACCTAACCGGGGGGAGTGGTGACGTTGCATACGCCATTACCGCCCTTTGCTGCTGTCAGTGGTTGGACGGCGGCACCGAGCCAAGACAAAGCAGTGGATTCACTGCTGCAGCTGCTTTTTGGTCAAGTGACGTAGACCGTTCGGGCATCCCGCAGCATCACATGGAAGTTGAATTCTCTGCTACTTGCAGTTTGTGAGAGTTTCGCAAGCCAGCAAAACCACTTATGCACTACGCGATCAGGAAAGTACTGAAACGCGAAAGCGTGGGCGGCGCAGAGTCGAGTGAAAATGAAACCTTTCGACCGCCTGCGTCACTGTCAACGGTAATTTCAATGAGTTCTTTTTTCTGAGCATGGAATAGAACTGGGCAAGTAGCATTTTATTTCATTTTACAATACAATATGAGGATGTTTTTTGCAACAAGTAGTTGAGTACTAGTGACAGAATTTAACTGAGGAGTGCTTTGATCATCGGGCAAGTGCTTGAATGTCCCGGGGGAGTCTCTAATCATGTCCTGCATTTACGTTGATTTCTCAATTATTAAAGCTCTGTTCACTATAATATTGGCACCTTAGAGATTCTCGTGCACTAATCTATCACTTTAGCTTGACTTTTTATTTGCTTCTAGTGTCCCTTTAAGTAACACTGCAGTTTAGATTCTACCAGCACCACTTGCTTCTTTAACTGCTTCTCAAAATAAGGTGGTTCCTCACGTTTAAGTGGTGATAATTTGAAGTAAAGCTAATTGAGGCTTACAGCTGTTTGCAGTATATGAAAAAAAAATGTACCAATTTATATTACCTTTTCCATGCTACACGTTCAACTCACTTAAGCAATTCACTGGTGTTTGTTGCTTGAGGAATATATATGACGAATCTGTTTGGTGAACTGACACACACTTCTCGGCCCAAATTTTTTAGTGAAATATGCTTATTAGACTGTATGGCTGCAGCCAGAAAGAAGCCAGTGTCATTCATTAGTTAGTATGAGACATATTGAAGGTAGAATTCCCTAACTGAGGGTAAAAAAATCAAGTGAAATATGTAAGGCTTGTGGTGTCTTCCTTGTGAAGATTTGCAAGGTTCTCTTTTATGTACTGACGAAGTGAATAGTTCTCCGTTTGTATAATTGAACAACGCTGGATCATGACATGGGGAGGCAGAAGGTGCTTGAATTTTCCTCTTCTAGGTGCCCTAAGCTGTGCTGTAGTACCTTGAGTATACTTTAGGCATCGGGATTGGTGCTGTAAAAAACTCTTTCATGGTTTCAATTCGAAGTTGTAGTGAACTGATGGGTTTCTAGAACAATGCGTGCCTCGCCATAATAACAGTCGGTTGCTATGGTTGTGTGAAGGGTGATCCATATTGTCGATAAAGGCTACTGAGGGTCACCAAGAAGCATTTCATCACTTGCAATTGATTGTCTCTTAATCTTGTCCATGAAACTTTTCTTCCAGGTGATTGCTACTATGTTATTTGTGAATTAACTGTGTAAATACTCTACATGATATGCCGTCATAGTAGCAGCCATGAGCAATTCGTTTTATTGGGGCCTGTTTCAGAGAATGGTGGAAGTAACAGCAAAGTTTTTCATACGAAATGCATGCCTAACTCTTTCGTTTATGCATTAATAAAGTGGCCATATTTGACTAGAACAACTCACCGGAGTAATAATAATCGTGATGACAGCTTGGCTGGGCAGTGTCTTTCTAACACAAATAACATGTTCACACCAAATACCAAGATTTTTCTTACACAACTTCACGTGTTCAATTTGGAGACATTCTTTTTACGCAAAATTTATGGACAGGCACGGCGCATATATGCATTGCAAAACCAGTAGACCCTTCAACGCTACATAGCTTGTGATATTCAAGCCCCAAATTTTGTCGGCTCATGTGCTTTAGAAGAAAGAACTGTGGTTCAGGCATGGAAACATAAAGAAGCTGACATATCCATCAGTAAGTACGGTTCGAGCCTCTCATACCCCAAGCGTACACGAAGAGAACGAGTTTGCATGGCAGCCGAGCGAGCCAGGGCAAGTGGCGTCCTGGCCATGACGTTACTCATGAGAGGGCGCCACCCCAAGTTCTCGCTGCTAATAGAGGTGTTTCGCTATGATTAGTCATCTGAGTACTTCCTTTTTTTTTAGCACCTTAATCTTGTCATGAAAAGAAGGGAGCCATGTTTCCGTCACAGACATCAGAGCAGCCACTAGTAAAGAAAAAGGCAGCACAGGAAGAAGCAAACATGGACTGTCCTCTAGTGTCAAAAACTGTAACTAGAAGCTATTTAATTAACATATTTGTCAGCAGTTCACTGCGATAGGTATTTTTTGCTCGTTATGAGTCTACTTGTTGTCTGCTCTATTGGTACGACTTCCTGTGACGACCATACTCGTCATCAGTAGAGAAAAGTTTAAGTACAGTTGCATTCAAAAATACTTCATTTGTTGTAATGCAGGCGAAAGAACGGAACTGCCCAGCAACTCCAGGAGTCGTAATATGTTGTCTCCTCACTTTTGCAGAATAAAAGTAGGGGAATGGGTGGTTACCTTCCACAGGTTCAATACATATGGCAGAGCCGTAGTTCTAATGTGGAGCCGCGTTTGGAAGGATCATCATTGTATTTGTAACATGTTTCGTGGAAAACTGTTTGCTCTGTAAAGGCTCAACAAGCACCTTTAAGACATTTAGCGTCTGTGCAAATTTGTCAACTGTAGTCAAACTTATCTGTTGCGCCATAAAACACTAACTGTGCAGAAAACTTTGTGGAGTTAAAGGGAAAACTACAGGGGTGGTGCTGCTGCGTTTTAATGTGCCAGGTAATCCAGCTGAGTTTCACATCATTATCTGAGGTACTGAATCAGCATAGCTCACTACTTACAACGGTTCTGCATTTGCCAAAACGTTAAGAGCAAAGCAAAACAAAATATAATTTAACATTGAGTGCTGTGTTTTATGCCTTATTCTAGTGCAGCCAACCTCTGTTAATTTGACCTTGAAGGGTCTGAAGAAATTGATCTAATTATCCAGCAGGTCGAATTGAAAAAGACAGCAGGAAGCATGCTAAGACACGCTGTTGTTTTGTTTGGCAGTATTAGCCTTATTCTAACATTTCCCTGAATAACATGCGCCTAGTTTTTATGGGTACAAAGCAGAAAACTAACATAAAAACAGCATTAGAGCTCCTTGAGTAAAATATTTAGGAAGGACGACTCACCTGATTTTTTAACAAGAGAAATGTATCACGCCTACACTTTCAGCAATCAGAAAAAGGTAAAACCAGCAAAGTTCGTCTTCACGACATGGAAATGTATTGACACATAATGTCAGTCGTCGTCTCTCTCACAGTACTTTGTCGCTGTCTATGGACCACACCATACTGTCCTTTGTACAGTTCATTGCACATTTGATATCCCACATTTACCAAAAGACTCCACAGCAATTGGAAAGGGAAATGGTGGCCCATGCCTAGACTAACCACAGGGCTAATTTGCCGTGCACAACACGCAATTCTCGAGAGTGCGACATTGTTGCCTCTAGCTTAGCACGCAAAATGACTTCGAACTTTTGAATGAGCTTTTGCAGTCAGACTGAGAGCAACACAACGTTGTTGGCTTCCTATGTGAGAACTTGTTCTGTCACCAACCTGTCATTAAAGAGGTGGGGCAGGCTCTGACAGGAGACTGTTGGCAATGCCATGAACACACTTATGTTTCTAATCGCCCAATTTCGGCAATTTTTTTACCAGTGTTTTCTGGAAAAAAATGTCTGCATTAAAAACGGGTAAATACAGGTAATCATTCAGTGTGAGTTGCCGTTTCCGATTGAAAATTTTCCTGGGGGAAGCCAGAAATAGGCATTCTTGGCGGGAGGTAACAGGCATTCGACAGATTCACTGTTTCCTAGCGCTGCCAAAACTGATGGTGCAGCCATGGGGCTCACAGTTGAAGTCATCATTTGGGTCAGGTGCATCTGTGCTGGCCAGTCAAGTTCGAATTATTTGGTGAAGGCCAATTTCAGGATCAAAATAACAAGTTGTGACCTATGGGCATGGGCACCAACTGGGATTCTTGGTTGGGATCAAATTAACCCCAGAGTTGAATTGATGAAAGCCACTGTATATATGCTGTAGGAAGTAGGATGTTTTCTGTTCCCCAGCCCAAATGAACATGAATGAGACTTTAGGGACTATTTTCTAGAGGGATGTAATGTGTGAGCAGTTTGCTATTGTAACTTTCTCTTTATTGCCACAGCAGGTTGTCAGCGAGTATAACTAACAATGCACATATTCATTCAAGCAAACACACTTTTGACCTCATGAATCAAACACAGGGAAAGCAAATGTCATTGCTATGCCAAAAAAATTACAGGCCAGCAGAGCAATGTTGGACTTAGTTACGAGGTCTCTCATACGTAGTGATCAAACAGGCTGTCAAAAGCAGGCTTTATCTCTCACTTTGCATGCAACAGAAGTTGAGGCACACCCTGCCAGCCACTTCATACCGGATCAGAGCACAGGGTCAATGTATATCCTTGGTGATAAATTTATCATGACCGCAGTCTGCAAGAATGTGTGTGATAGTTAACTCACATGGACATTGTTTTCAAGCGACAGTTATGCTGCACTAAGCTGATGCTTGTTATCTAATCACTCTTGTCGGGATGTACTGCTTATCTATCCTGCATGTTTCCACTGTCCATCCCTGTACGACACTGCTGTTGAGGGACACTTCAACCACGTTGGCCGTAAAAACATTCTCTGGTAAATGTAATTGACTGCTTGCATTCAATCCTATGTGAAGTTGTTCCAGTCAGAAACTGTCTCCTGGCCTTTGGACATTGTGCACAAATATCTCTCGCCTGTATAGAAACATGCAAGAAATTATTTAATTCTGCATTACTTTCACGTTCCAATTTCCATAAATGAAACTCAACCATACTATTGTGACTCTTGAAAAATTCACCAAAGTAGAGGCTGAAATTTGTAGTGCGTGTGTTGCTTTATAAAACAGTCTCCTGTCCTTCAGTGCTGTGCAGCTAGTTACTTCTCGGCAGAATAATATCTCACGATTCTCTAAATTTATTCTTGTCAGTCCCATAAAACATAATCAGAATAAATATTTCCATGCTTTAGTAGTGTTATGCATTCTGTCAACTGCACTACTGGAAACTGGTTAATGATATGTAGGGTGCAGTAGTCAGGTGGTAAAAGAATAACTGGCACTTGCCATCATGGTCGTGGAAAGGAAAGGAAATGAGTATGCGTGTGCTCAATCAGATGTTCGATCACATTGAGGAGCTGCCTGACACATAGCTGTAAAGGGTTAAATGCAAGTAAGTGGCACAACACAATAAGTGGCCTGACACAAACACATGGGAGGTAAACACTATGGAGAGAGAAGAAAAGCAGATAAGTTTTCCAGCCTTTCCATGAGAGCTTGTGTGCTTAACATTTGCTTGCCTTCAACTTGAATTTGAGTCATCCACATGGTCGCCTCACCAGGCATCCCTGATGCAACCCAAAGCTATGAAAAGCCACATGGTGCACTCCATCCTGACTGCAAAACAGCATTTAGGTGTGACTGATATTGAGTTGGTGTTGTCGTTTACATACCTACGGTCATGCAGGATAGCTGTGCTTCTTTGCCTCATACAGAAAATATTTTATGGCCTCCATGCTCTTGTACTGCTAGTTGCTCATTTGTCTCATGTATCTCATCATCTTCACAACCACTGAGGCTTGCTGTGTATGTGTTTGGACGAAAAATGTTTTTGAACCTTTTGGAATTGCCTTGTGGGATAATAATATATAATATATATATTATAATATATATATATTGGGATGGTCCTCCCAACAATTTTGTTAACATGCGTGATCTGCTTGCTTTGAGAAAGAAATTACATATTGTAGCTTTATCGTTCGAATTAAAAAATTGATTCTTTGTTACTTCTAACACCTTGCATCAAAGTAATTCTGTAGTACGATTGTTGAGTACCAAGCAGGATTTTTTTATTTTATTTGTATTGTATAGTGTTTTCATTGCTTTCTTTAGTACTGGGAACTTGTAATTACAAGTCCTAATTTCTTGATTGCATAGAAAATGATTCTACCTAACCAATGCATCTTTTGTGCATTTTACTTCTGCTTGCAGTGCTGTAGGTGCACATTTCTTGAGTATTACAATCTCTTCATTATATGATATGTCTTGCAGTTTCCCTTTATAACCTCCCTAGGACAATATTACTGTAGGACACTGTGATGTGTCCAAAAGAAAGCAAATATGGGGTGTTACTGCTTAGTCAAGATGAAATTCAGTTGCCGAGACGGTCACTGCACAATTCCACAATGTTCCTGTCACTTGGCTTTACTAAATGCAAGGCCATTGACAAAATTTTTGTCACAATTTTATGAAGATGTTGCCTGCTGTGCATATTCTGCTTTAGCACAGAAGCAACACATCTACTGCACATCGAAATCACGCCATTTGCAAAATCACTTGAACTGTAATCCAATGTAATTTCGTAGCCATGTCAACTAATGTATATATTTCAAGACCCACTTTTTTCTGTAATGCCTTTGGGCCCTGAAATTAAATAAATGAAGTAAAATGACTTTAAGGTTTAAATAAAGGGAAATGTAAAAAAAGAATCTGTGACACAGAAAACTGCACAATTCACATTCTCTGGCATCGGTACTTCCATACTAGCCAGCACAGTAGTTGTGCTCATCATTTTATTTACCAGCGACATGCATGAGCAACCATTTCTTTTTTTTTTTTCATTTTGGTTTTGTTAACATTTCCTGTTATGAGTTCTGTGTTTGTAGGTCATTTGGTGCTTGTACCTGCGCTATTCTTTTTGTTGTTCTTGGCCATTATGTTAGCAAACATCAAGAACACCACAAGCCTGCTGATCATGCTACTGATAGGATGAGCATGCAAAGTTTACTAGGCAGGCTACATGGTCAAATCCCTCCCCCCCTCCTCCTCCTCCCACATCTTCTGTCCTATATCTGGATTCATGCAGCCTTTATGCTAGGTTTTCAATGCTAGTCACTATGACTCTGCAGTAAAGCTGCAGGGAACATTTGTGCAACCATTGTTCCTTGCCTGGTTCAAGCTTGCATTAAAAGCTTACCAAAAATAAATTTTGGACCACGTAAAAATTCTAGTTCCAGATAGCGTAGATATAAAGCAGCCTCTGTGCAAAAGATTTTTGAAATATGAGTCAATGCATCGCAAAAAAGCTTGAAAAAACTTTATGTTGTGAAACGGAAAAAAAAAAAAAAACTCAGTCATTATAGCTTGTTGAAAGTGACGCATGACCTGGAACTTTAGGACTAATCAGCACAGCACCTTGGTAAAACCTCCAAAGTTAGCCGGCACCCATGGTGGGCTGAAGATCTTCAGAGGTGATTGACTGGGTTTTGGCGTCGCATCCACTTGCCACCAGCTTTTCGTGTCGTCTGCTTAGGTGCTATTTAATGACTGTTAATGGGAAAATTAGAATGCTGCTTCGTCAAGATTTCTTCAGTAGTACATACTATTGTTCTAAAGGCAGCAGCACACTTGTTGACACTTGGATGAATGCTAAATCACAGAAACAGTGTTTGTCCAATGGTCAATAAGTACGCTGCCTTTAGAACAGCAGTGGCCAACCAACGATTAGCTTACCAATACCCCTTCAGCAAGTGCATACCACTCATAACTAGAGTGAAATTTTGTCCCAGTTCGATTTTTGGCCTTTTTAAAAAGATGCTAAAAGCAAATGTTAAGTCGACCTAAATTGTTAGATTATTCTTCTAGAAACCTTTTTTTGTATCATGTCTGGAGATGACGTAGTTGTGCGGAAAATCGGGACTCAGGACACTGTGCAATTCTGCTATGCAAATAACTCTTAATGGGCACCCAAAATAGTTGCACTGGCAATCTTGAAGGTTGTGCTCTGCCAGGTGCTGCTACATGCTTTGAATCGGAGACCTACACAGAGAGGGCAGCACATTTCTGTTAAGGGCATTGATATAGTTGTGTGAAGAGGCGGCACCGGTCAGTTCTTTTGTGGGAAAATCCTACAAAATTGGTCAAGCTGCATTGTATTTCATGTTGAAATGCAACCAAATTACCTTTACTATTATTGGCTGATTAAAATGCATCAATTTATTGGACATGTTACCTTATGGGTGCTGCTACTGCGTTTACGCAGGGGCCGCACCAATGCTGTCATGTGTTTGTGATTTGTTTCACTTATGAATGTTCTTTTCTTGGTAAAAGTGTGTGTGCAGATGTCTGTTTGTGTACCTCGTGTACTGTGTGTGTAAAGTGAGTTATACATTACGTACCTTTAAAAATGGCCTTGTGACTGATAGTGTTCCACTCAGTTTATTAACAAAATGCCTTTTTATACATTTCTAGAAAAAAATTTCAATGCACTCTTTGCAATGCGCATAACAATGCAAACTTTCGAACGCATACCTCAATACTGGCCTCAACCTCAGAGTTTGTTTCACATGAATATGCCTTGTGAGCTCACCGGTTGCAATTTTTAATTGCAATATGTGTCGTAAAATACTTAGTTCAATTTGATTACTGAAATTTGTTAATTGGTCAATTAGGCAGTTTGATATTTATGCAAGTAACATCTGCCTATTCAAGTAATCCAGCTCAGCTATTTGAATTTTGCTAACTGCCACAATCGATTCTGCAAATTTAATGGCACTGCAAATGTTGGTAAGTTCCACAGAGTTTTAAGCTTAGGTAAAGATCTTTGATCCTGGCTTAGCATGATGACACTTCGAGGTTGTTGCTGATTGCATATTTTGTTTGTCTGTTCTTTTTTATGGGCTGAGGTATTCACGCTGGTCTTTTCCTCCATGCTGTTGTTCTCAGATGCAGGTGACAAGCCAGTGTTCAAAGCCCTTGAGAACCTGTTTCTGGAAGGGTTGCCGCAGGAGCCTGTTGAGTGGACACGGTACGTTATGCTGCATGTCTAGCAGCCTGAGAAACGCAGAAAGCTTGAAAATGTCAGGAAATTTTCCACTCAACTTAATTCACTTTGCTGCATATTCCAGCAACTTGAGCAGGTGAGAAAAAAGTAAAATTATGCGCAGGAAGCATCAATGATAATTGGCAGTGTGAGCGGATAGCCCAAGCAAATGAACGAACGAACAAATCAACATTCTCTGTTGAGTCTGACCAACCACAAAAATAGGCGAAAGAGGTAAACAAAGCTATTTGCGCTGAAGGGACACCAAAGGCAAATATTAAGTGAATGTGGACTGTTAGACTACCATTCCAGAAACCTCGCAACACTTGTTTCAAGCCAAGAAAAGACATAGATCAAGAGAAAATCTTGTCTAAAGGGTCCATGTACCTCTAGCACAATTAAAATCACCCGCCCCCGAGTAGGGAATCGTGACATTGCATACGCCATCACTGCCCTCTTTTGCTGTCGGTGCTACGGTTTCTTGCGCAAAACACAAAAGCACGGCCAGAAACCGAACCAAGACAGAGCCCACAGTGCGAAAGAGGAAGGGAAAGCACGCACATAATCATAAACATGATCTTCGGCAGTTGTCACGATGGGCTTTGTTGTCTCCTACTTGCAGTTTGTGTAAGTTTCATGAGCCTGCAAAAGCAGCATAGCACTGTGCAATGCTGAAACTACTGAAACACAAAAGGGCAGGCAGCGCAGAGTCGAGTGAAAGCTAAACCTTTCAACCGGCCACGTCATTGTCAAGGGTAACGTCAAAGAGTTATTTTTTCTAAAAATTGAATAGAAGTTTACAATTATAATTTTCTTCCATCACATAATGCAATTTAATTCTTAATGCAATGCAAATTAAATCTTTGTATTATGAGTAATTGAAGACTAGGGACAAAATTATAAGGAGGAGTTGCTACATCATTGGGCTAGTACTTGAGTGTCCTGGTGGAGTCTCAAGTTGTGTCCTGCATTTAATTCAGTTTCTCGATTACTAAGGCCTTGTTCTCGATAATATTGTCACAAGCTGTCATGAACCACGCCTGCCGCGCAGACAACCAGATGAAAGAAAGAAGCGAACGACGTTAGCCAAGCTGCCGCGAGACCGCTCTGCAACAACCGCGCCTATCAACCAGATTCATCTGGTTCTGCATTAAACACCTCGTGTATAACATTTGGTGGAGCTGTGCGGGGTAACTCCCATGACCTACAACGGAACCACCAGCACAAGAGCTACGCCGAAGCCGTTGCCTCGCCGGACTTTCGCCGTTGCACTCAATCATGGCCACAGAGAAAAATACCCTCACCAGCAGTGCCTCGGCGAGCCCAGTCCCTATCCAGCACTACCGAGAGCCACGCACGTTCTCGGCAAAGGCAGAGGATGGTGTGGATGAGTGGCTAACCCATTACGAAAGGGTAAGCCAGTAAAATAACTGGAACGCTGCCAGTCAGCTTAGGAACGTTGTTTTCTTCTTGGCCGGCACGGCGTTGGTATGGTATGACAACCACGCGGACATGCTAACTACATGGACACGCTTCGTTGAGGAGATCAAAAAGTGTTTCGGTGACTCGGACGCAAAGAGGAAACGTGCAGAACTCACATTAGCCCAGAGAGCTCAGGTACCCGGTGAGACTTGCACTACCTATATCGAAGAAATTTTGAAGCTGTGCCGAACCGTCAACCCTCAAATGACAGAGAAAGATAAAGTGGGGCACGTGGTAAAAGGAATAGCGGAAGACGTGTACAACTTCCTCATTGGTAAAGAGAACTTGCACACTGTATCAGAACTGATACGGCACTGCCGTACATTCGAGGCGCTGAAGACTCGCCGAATTACACCAAAGTTTGGACGGCTGGCCAATGTAACGACCGTAGCAAGCATTGACACGAGTCCTCTGCTCCCAGACCTTTCATCCGCCATCCGCCAGATAGTCCGCGAGGAGCTCCAGCGACATGACGAACAGGCACGTTACGCGGCGCCACGTTGCAGCTCCTCCGTTTTCCGAGACACTCTTTGGGAACCCCCTTCGGCTACTTGGAACCACTCGGTGAACATCGCGGATCTTAACGACTCCAGAGACGAACCGCATTACATTACGACCGAACCACCACGCAATGATTCGCCCCCTCAACGTCTTGATCCACGCCCACGCAACTTTCGTCCTCGAAGACTCGCCGCTACCTACGACTTTCAAGGGGAAGAGCCTCGTTACTCTCAACCGATGTCTGTGGCAGAATACTTCAATCCGCATTCTGAAGTTCGTCCTTCGCCAGTGTGTTACTGCTGCGGCATGCCTGGCCATATAGCTAGGTACTGTAGCCGACGCCGAGCATCAAACTACGTATCGTCAGCGCCGACTATGCGGTCTAGCGGTCGTACACTGCGCACTCAGTGGCCAGGAGACTCCACTTCAGGAAGCCACTTTCGAGAGGACCGATGCACCGCCCAGGAGACCTACTTTGGAGAAGAAAGAACCCAGAACCGCTACCGCTCCCCTGCCTCCGACCGTACTCTGACGCCACCACCAGCCTTACGAGCCTCCTGATCACCATCCCCTCCACCGCGATTCACGTCACTGTCGCCTTGGTGCGATATTACACGGCTTAATGGGCTATTACGATACACAATATTTTGCGACTTAAAATGGGAAGTTTGCATGTACTACTTAGATGACATTGTGATCTTCGGGTGAACGTTTAGTGAGCACAACAAACGTTTGGATTTGGTCTTGAACTGCTTGGAGAAAGCGGGTCTTGTGCTCGATTAAAAAAAATGCCGTTTTGGGGAAAGATAAACTCTTGTGCTAGGCCATCTGGTCGCTAAAGAAGGCATCCGACCAGATCCACAAAAGACTGCTGCCGTAGAAGCATTCAGAGTACCCAACTCTGTCAAGCAGTTAAGAAGTTTCTTGGGCTTGTGCTCCTATTTTCGCCGATTCATTCTCCAGTTTGCTGACATGGCTCATCCCCTTACACACCTTCTCCAAAAAGGTGTTCCCTTTGAGTGGACTGCAGATTGCAACTCATCGTTTCGCCAGCTCAAGTTCCTGTAGACATCCCAACCAATTCTTCGCCACTTTGATCCTTCATCACCAACTGAGATTCACACTGATGCCAGCGGCGTAGGCATCGGTGCTGTGCTAGTTCAGCATGTTGGCGACAGTGAGCACGTGATCTTTTACGCTAGCCGGTCCTTGAGCCGCTCCGAGCGCAACTACACAGTCAGCGAACAAGAGTGTCTGGCGGTCATCTTCGCCGTGCAACGGTTTCGTTCGTATCTCTATGGGCACCCCTTCACTGTGATAACAGATCATCATTCGCTATGCTGGCTTGTGAATCTGCGGGATCCCTCAGGACGACTAGCGCGCTAGGCCCTCCATCTACAGGAATACGATTTCGTTATTTGCTACAAAAGTGGCCGGCGACATGCTGACACTGATTGTCTCTCTCGGATGCGACTTCAAACAACTGAATGTGATGCGGACAATTTTGATGAAGACATCGCTTTTGTGTCACCGGAATTTCCGGATATGGGTACCGTCATATCCAAGCAGCACAAGGACGAGAGCTTACAACCGCTTTTCGTGGCAGCACAGGAGTCACCTGCAGGCAGTCGCTTTCGCCTACGTGATGGTGGCGCGCTGTATAAGAAGAGCTACTCGACCACCGGTGCACGCTACCTTTTAGTTGTCCCCAAGAACCTTCGCCACCAAGTATTACTCGCCATGCACGATGACCCAACTTCCGGTCATCTTGGTTCCATACGTACACTCTACCGGGCTCAAGAACGTTTTTACTGGCCTAAGATGTGGAAAGATATCGAATGGTACGTCGCCAGCTGCTCTCAATGCCAGCGCTACAAGCGTCTGCCACAAGTGCCACATGGCCTGCTTCAACCAGTTCCCCCTTCTAGCGTCCCCTTTGAGCAAGTTGGTATAGATCTTCTGGGCCCTTTCCGGTGATCCTCCAAGGGTAATCGTTGGGTTATCATTTGCGTAGATCACCTTACCCACTATTGTGAGACCGCCGCATTGCCATCGGCCACAGCTACAGAAGTTTCTATCTTCTTGCTGGCTAACGTTATACTCCGACATGGACCTCCTCGCATAGTAATCAGCGATCGTGGGCGACAGTTTACCGCGGACGTGGTTGAAGAAACCCTTCGTCTGTGTTCATGTCGCTTCCGCCATTCTACGCCCTACCATCCACAAACTAATGGTCTGGTCGAGCGCACAAACAGAACGCTTGCCAACATGCTGTCCATGTATGTCGATTCAGCACACAAGAATTGGGACAGTATCTTGCCTTTCATTACCTATGCCTTCAATACCGCGAGACACGAGACCACTGGTTACTCACCATTTTTCCTTCTGTATGCTCGTCCACCACGCTACACCCTCGACACCATATTTCCCTACTTCGCTCATGACAACGAATCAATTGACGAGATCCTATGTCGAGCAGAAGAAGCGCGACGCCTCGCTAGGCTACGCACCCTAGCATCGCAGGACCGGTCCAAGATACGCTATGACAGGCGTCACCGCCACATTTACTTCAATCCTGGTGACCTTGTGTGGCTCTGGACGCCGTTGCGGAAGCGTGGCTTGTGCCAGAAGTTTCTCGCCCACTACGCCGGCCCTTACGTTATTCTGGAGCGCCTCAGCGAAGTAAACTACCGCATTGCGCGTGTCACGAGCAGTGGACGACGCTCGGCCAGGGCTGAAGTGACACACGTCACGCGTCTGAGGCGTTACAACCCACGAGATGACTGACTCGCCCGGCAGGCTTCGTCTGCTAGCGGGGAAATGTCACAAGCTGTCATGAACCACACCTGCCGCGCAGACAACCAGATGAAAGAAAGAAGAGAACGATGTTAGCCAAGCTGCCATGAGACCGCTCTGCAACAACCGCTCCTATCAACCAGATTCATCTGGTTCTGCATTAAACACCTCATGTGTAACAATATTGATGCCTTAGACGCTCTCGAGTATTAACCAGTCACTTTAGCTTGACTTATTATTTGCCTTTAGTGTCCCTTTATAAGAAATTTGCTTGATGGGCAGATTGACGGGCTCTCCCGTTGTTTACATGTTTAACTTTATTGCTTGGAAAGCTTAATGTGCTTGAAGATAATCTCGCAGTTGTCAGTGAAACTGTCCAAAAATGAATCATGCCAGTGAGACAGCAACCAAGTGAAACTCGCCATAAACAAAATTGTGTGCTAGCTTATCAAAGCTCTGTTACAGCCATAAATATTTTCTAGCAAATTGAATTTCTATGACAAATGCGTAGTGCTTTAACGGAAAGCTAGTTGGAGGGCACTGGCAAGGCTTGCGTAGCCTTCTCTTTTTTTGTTCTTTTTCATAGCTACTAGTTCACAAAATTTTTGCTGGTGCAACTGAATGAACACGTCTGAATGTTTCCCACTCGTGTGGTGCCTGGGGTTCATGCACATAGATAGGAGAGACTTATAAGTCATTAGCTAGACTCTCGAATTTTTGTGTGTTTGCTGCTTCTCATAGAAAGTGACTAGTCATCATAGAAATCAGCTTATCATCATAGAAATGGCCAAAGGGTATTATTGATACATAATGTTGACTTCATTCGGAGGGAAATACTGTCCTATACTCAGTAAAATCAAAGTGGTATAATGGAAAAGATTTAGACTCAAAGTTGACGTGTACAAGCGCAACTGTCACATTTTCTAGTTTTGGCATCCAGCCGTGTCATTGTGGAAGATACTTGCAGCATGGACTTGAAGGCGTACTGAAACATATTTTTGAAGTTGTAAAAAAACTGTGTTACTTGCTTCTTGCAGGCAAAAGGATGGTGGCAGAAGGATGGCACTTAGCATGTGCAAAGGCTGGAAAACGGTCTTAAGACATTTTAATCTGATACTAAAGCAGGTCTTGAAATGCTGGACCTGGCATCATGGACATAATCGTGACATTATAACACAAAGCAAGGTTTGCTGACATCATGTAGCAGTGAGGCTTAGCATGACAACATCGCTCAGGAAAAAAAACTTTATAAGCAACAGTGCTGTGTACATTTCTTCTGACTGCACTCACATGTATTATCCACAGTGATTGCAGGAATAGAGCAAGTCATTGTATGATTACATCATGACATGTGCATCTGCTGGGTAGCAAAACCGAAACTGGATTGTATGAACAAGTATAATAGTAAATTATCCAGAGTGCTCTGATGCATGTGAGTATCTCTTGTATTGTTTAGGGGATTTGGGCTTCTCATTTAATCCGAAAATTAAGAGAGAGAAGTTGAAAATGTCATCTTATTATTTCTTTAAGGTTAGGGCTTTAGGTTGTGTATACAACACTGGATAAAAGGAGTTGGCACAGAAAAGCAGAGGAAACGCTTTACTGACTGAGCATGACCATGCAGGTCCTACGGGCGGGGCCCGAAGACGGTGCGGGTGGAGTGCCGCTTTGTCGAGTATGATGTGGCCCAGCTGTCTCGAGAGAAGGATGGCCGCTTGCTCGATCAGGCACACTTGCATGTGTACTGCACTGACTGCAACGTAAGCACAACTCTGTGTATCCAATTGTTGACGTGTATTTTACCGTTCTAGTAGTGGTTCAGTAGCATGGGCCTAAAATGACACTGAAGAGCAACAATCAGTCATTTTAAATGTTTAAACTATTCTTTTAAATTGTATATTAGTTACATATTATTTGGCAGAAAAATGATGGTTATTACTGGAGCCAACGGAAAGCTGAACTTCCTTCTTTTCAATTTTATGACGAAACCTCAGCACCAGTACGTACATCACAGATTTCAAAATAATATTTCATTCATGGGACCATTTTGCCACAGAAAAAGTTATCAAAATTTGATAGATCGAGTGTGTGGTCCCTTTAGAGTCCAATGTAGTCATTATTTACCTCTAAACATTTAACAAGGCCGAAGTGCACACTGTCAAAATCCATGACATTATGGCTGCCAGTTGCATGAACTAGTGGCAGTGTCACCATCCCTTTTTTGTTTGTGAGTCATTTCCAACTTACCGGGCTTCCATGTATGGTAAGAATTACTGTTTTTTTTTTTATTGCAGAAGTGTAATGTATAAGTGCAGCTTAACTGCATATTTCTCTACATTGTCTAGTTAATACTTTATGAAAATTTTAGTGTAATGAAAAATTTGTGAATAGCCTTTAAAACATTTGTTCTGTGGGGACATACCTAAATATATTTAGGTTATTTCTTGCCTATGTGAAACTTGTCAGTGTTGTATGACAAAACAGCAGGCTTGGACTGCAAAAAGATTCCTTTGTATAGTGTCTTCACTTTATTTATCTACTCAGTGCCTTTGAACCTATAAAATGCAACCTATAGAGGCTTCATAAACAGTTTGTATTGCAGAGGCGATTCTGAATTTTTAGCAACTGAACAGACATGGCTGTACAGAAACTTCTGCGGAGCTTTGCTTTCCAAACAAGCATTGACAGTTTGCTCGTAATTTGCTGCAAGACTATACATCAGATGGGAATCCCCCTTTCTGTCGCTTATGAGTAGGGTTGTGTGAATAATTGAATATTCAATTTCGAATCGAATAGTGAATGTCCGAATAATTCAACTTGGGAATTGAGTATCTAACATTCAATTTCATTACTGTCAGTGAATGACCTTGCCGTGGTCGGTGGCTTGATGTGTGCAGCGTTATCATAACGTTTGATCTTTATCGGTATAAGGTTTGAACTGACTGAAACCATTAATGCTATGCATACAGAGAGACCAACAAGAGCAGCACGTGTGGAAAGCACAGAAGCATGTGTGAAGATTGACTTTATTAGCCACTGGAAGACACGCTGACCGCATCGAATACATGAGTTCAGTATTCACGCACGGAGGTTCACACAGTTGGGCGCTTTGTACCCACATGCAAGCAAACAGACAAACTTGGCACGCAAGCTCACGGCAATTGCAGGCTGGTCAACTGCAGGCCCGAAGGCAGCTTCAATGGCAGTCAATCTAACCCATGCACAGGATCTCGTGACCAATCACTGATGAGACACCCATTAATAGCAACAAGCTTTCTGCGACGGTTTGCGGCCCGTTATCACATTGGCCGGTGGCGAATTTTGTCATTGCTACACTATTGTGCACACTGTCTAGCCCATTAGGGTTCTTATAGCTGCGTCTTCGGGTGTCAACGACTAAAGTTGCTATTTCATACCAAATCAACACAGATTTATTCACAGTGGCCGTACGGTCCTCAGAAAGCCAGCAGACTGCCTCACAAATGAAAGCGAGTGTACGCGATGACTATTGCATATTCATGGATGCCGTCTTTGCAAAATACTGTACGATGGCCCCGTGTTCTGAATGCCGTTCATAGGCACACAATGATCTCGTTTCATAGCTTGGAGTGACCCGTCGCAAGACATGCTTTGGATTTACATGGCGGGCTCGAAAATATCATGTGACAGGGTGCTGACCCACAGCTGCAGACGCGTTTACACCGACGGCAGATCATCATCATCAGCCAGGCTGTGCCCACTGCAGGGCAAAGGCCTCTCCCATACTTCTCCAACTACCCCGGTCATGTACTAATTGTGGTCATGTTGTCCCTGCAAACTTCTTAATCTCATCCGCCCACCTAACTTTCTGCCGCCCCCTGGTACACTTCTCTTCTCTTGGAATCCAGTCTGTAACCCTTAATTACCATCGGTTCTCTTCCCTCCTCATTACATGTCCTGCCCATGCCCATTTCTTTTTCTTTATTTCAACTAAGATGTGATTAACTCGCATTTGTTCCCTCACCCAATAATTTTTTTTCTTATCCCTTAACGTTACACCAATCATTCTTCTTTTCATAGCTCGTTGCATCGTCCTCAATTTAAGTAGAACCCTTTTCGTAAGCCTCCAGGTTTCTGCCCCATAGGTGAGTACTGGTAAGACACAGCTGTTATACACTTTTCTCTTGAGGGATAATGGCAACCTGCTGTTCATGATCTGAGAATGCCTATCAAATGCACTCCAGCCCATTCTTATGCTTCTGATTATGTCAGTCTCATGATCCTGATCCGCGGTCACTACCTGCCCTAAGGAGACATATTTTCTTACCACTTCCAGTGCCTCGCTACCTATCGTAACTGCTGTTCACTTCCGAGACTGCTAAACATTACTTTAGTTTTCTGCAGATTAAATTTTAGACCCACCCTTCTGCTTTGCCTGTCCAGGTCAGTGAGCATGCATTGCAATTGGTCCCCTGAGTTACTAAGCAAGGCAATATAGACAGGGACAAAAAAAAGAAAAGAGGAAGAAGTAGAAGAAAGAAAAGGGAAAGGGGAAGAGGGGGGCTTACGTCGCACGAGCTTGCCATGGGCCTCCCGATTTCAGAACTCTTTACCGTCGTGGACAAGGACCGCACGGAGCGGTGCCAGGTGACATGATGCGCATTCCCCACTTTTGTCTGTCATGCAGATTGGCCTTATAAGGAGCTGACGATAACCCACAGAAAACACCTACCATAAAGATAGAAAAACCTTCCTGTTTCTAGAAGAAAACTGGAAAGCAATACTTTGTAAATGATGGAAGATTTCTGTGCACAGTATGGCCCACTGTTAAACTGAATATCCCCATTGGTATTTAGGACAGCTTCGCTATTTCCTTAGCTTCAAGGGGGAGAAACACTTGATTCTAATCGGTAGACATTCTGTCTGGAAAAATATTTAGTAGAGTAGAGCATACTATGCATCTCAATTCATAGGTACCTAAATTACTTATAGCTATCAAGATACTTTTTAAGTAGTGTGATGAGCCTTCTGAGCATGTACAGCGCTGTGCTTTTTGCACAGAATTTGGAAACATAAAGGTCAAATTTTTTTATGTTCGATTTGATATCGTCTTTTTTTTATTGATTCGATTCAAAATCTGCTATTTGGTATTCGCACACCCCTACTTATGAGTCTTGACCTGATATTGGGGGCGAGGACTTACGGAGTCGCCATCTGTCATAAGCGCCTCCCTTGCATAGTATGAGGGATCATGCGGCGCACTCCTCATAGGTTTGGCTTACGGCGCTTAATAAAAACACCGCGTGGAAGCCCTCCTGCACATTTCTGTAAGTACTCTCAAAACGAGCGAACTTTATTACAGTCGAAATAACAATCTTGGGCAGACTGAAAGCACAGAATCGTTTACAGATGCTATCTCTTTACCGAATACGTACAGTGAAAGCCATAGCGCGCATTCGCTGTGATGGAGTCTCCCGAACCAGCTTCTTGCGGGAAAGGTCAGCAATCGCTGAGTGCAAACTATGTGAAATATGTTCTTATAGTGGGCGGTCTGTATAACCAAATGGCGCATAACAGAACGAAGCTCAATGCATGCAGCGATCGCACGAGTTCGTGGTGACCGACTGCGCGTCTGCATGCATGTCCGCACACAATGTTTCGCTTTCACTGAGAGCATTTTCGCATTGTGCTGTGAGCTTTAGGCCGCAGCATATGAACATTTGACAGTCCACAAGCAACCACTGTTGCGTAGATGTTATCAGAGCTGTTCAAAGACAATTTCGTTTTAACAAGGTTCTTTGATGCCTACAGCGACTGTGATGTGCCGTCACGATGATTCAGTATCCTTTTTTCTTCTAAATTCTTGGTTGTTTCAATATTATTTCTAAAGTTGCATCGCACTGTATGCAGTCAGCGGGTGATTTCGCGCTGCTTCTTTTTCGTAATCCAGTGCGTTAATTCATAACACAAATGTGACCGTATGCCATGCCTTTATTTATTGTGCTTCTTACCACTCTCTTTCCATTCGAGCGTACTTGCCAGTGTCTAGCATTAACAAGTTCATAGACCAAACCGGCGTCACATTAGCCGGGCAGGGAGCGCGGGCGAACGTATCAGTGTGTGTTTTCTGCTACTCACCGAACATCGCGCAATCCCGGCGCTGTAGCATAAATATTCCTCGCGTCTGTTCTTGCTGCATACCCAAGTTGTAGCCGATGGCTGTTTGCCAGTTCTAAGTTTCGCGAACCAAGCTTCACGCAGATTCTTGTCTCGCGGCTATGTGTGAATAAGGCTGACACCGGGCTCCGTTGCGTAAGTCCGGCACTGCGGCACCGAGCAGAAGCTTACCATGCTGCACGCCTCCAAAGGCAGCCACTACCTTACTACTATAGGGATTTCAAATGTTGTCAAGCAGACACCCAAGGCGGTAAAGCCTCACCACTTAATCAGAACCGCAGCGCAGGTGGGACTTTAAACTTTCGTTTCCAGCTTGCTTTGGAGCTTACGCAGTTGCTCTGTCCATGCGATCCCTCATGCCATGTCACACCGATGGTGGCGCCAGCTTTTCCAGTGGTGGAGCTCACCCCCAATAGGAACTATCATTTGGTATGTCGCGAAATTTGGACATCCAGTTAGGAGAGATAAAAACTGAAAACTGTACTAAGAGTACAAGTGTGAAAAATTTGAGTGTAGCTTTTTATTTCTTTCTTTATCATACACAGTCACCTAACTATGCTCAATGCACAAGCTGCAAGTACACAGTAAATAATTTAATAATACGCACTTCTTTACAATTTAATTCCAGTTCATAGGACTGTCAGAGTTATGCAAGTTACGGCAGTACATCACATGACGAGTTTGTGATCATGACAGGTTTGCGAACACAATGGAATGGAGAAAAGTGGCCGATTATATGTGCGTGAGTCTAACAAATGTGTACATTGAAAGTAGGGTGTCATGCTGGGGACCTTGGTTTGGTAACTGAGACTAGTGAATGGAAGACTGAAAAATAAAGAAAGGTTAGGAACATGATAAATAAATATATATATATTCAACTGTCTCATTAACAGTGGTATAGTATCTGCAGAAAAAAAAAAGCCTAAAAGTAAACTGAAAATGAGAAACTTCTGTTCTTAAGCTGCTGCAGTGTTGTGCAGCTAAGCAAAACATGGTGCATGCGCATGCACAAGTACTGTGTCTCTAGTCACTTTGTCTAAGTTCTTTAGAGTGTCTGAACACTGTTAACATGTCTTGCCAACAAAGCAGAACCTCTCCATACATGTCCAAAGATCAGCTATCCTCCCGTCCCTTTATTGCAGGACCTGGAAACGTACCGGTCTCATGTGCGAGATGAAATTATCGAGTGGATGTCTCAGCTCAAGGAGTACGGAATCTGTGACTGGATGCTGATCGCCGTGGAGCTGACGGATGCACGGCGTGCCAACAAGGCCAAGCTCCTCTCACGGGCGACTGTCTTCGACCGCATGCGTGCTGACTTCCCCAGCAAGAATTTCGATCGGTTTGTAGACTTTCGACTGATTTGTTATGCTGGGAACATACTGAACGCTTTTAAACAGTGGATTATGAAATGGGGCCATTTCAGGAGTGGTATCATTCGCTGAAATGGAAGTTTGCGCTCCTTTAGGACCTGAACCTGAATCACCTAGGAATCTCGTGCAGTAGTTCTGCCATTTCAATGTCCATCGTGCACGTGCAGACAAGGAGGCTCTGTTGTCAAGGGATTGATTTGGGTGATTACTTTCACTTACACATGACTTAACATCTGTTGCAGTTTCTCAAAGTTGGAGAAGGTCAGACACTTAATTCCGACCTCTTGGTGGTGTAGGGAGAAAAATTTGGAGAAGACTTAAGCTTCGCCTTTAAAAGTGGAACGCAGTAGTATTCAGAGATTCCTAACTGTGACCATAATGTTTACCTGGAAATGCTTGCTGGGAACGCTATGCATGAAGGCGAGTTTTGTGGTGGAACCATGGCCTCTTGCGTGGGCCGTGATGTGGCGGAGGCTAGCGTCAGCTGGAGTTAATATATAAAACCGCGCTTGCTGTTCCATGGCCCCCAAGACAACCATCGCGATGGCAAGCGCTAAATGGCAGACCCCTCGTCCGGTCTGTGAACACTGCGGCTGGTTTATGTGTGTGAAGAGGTTTCTTTGAGTTTTCGCGTAACAGAATTACGTTTTCACGTATAGTCAAATTACAATCCGAGAGCTATCATGTCTGTAGGTTCTGTGCAAGTCGTAGTTTGCGGTTTTTCTATATATTTTAGCTTTAGAAATTCAATTAGTTAAGTCAATTCCTTGCATCATATGGAAAATCTTTTTGCCGATGTGACATCTGATGTAACTGCAGTTCACACTTGTAGGAATGTTCGCACCAGTAGCTTGTTTAGCATGCATTACAATAGCAGTGGTTCATGTTATCATGGCAATGTTGTTAATATGTATCTTTTCTGATTTATCAAAAAGTTCATCCTTGTGTTATTTTCATTGCTGTGTTATATTTGTGGGAATATGGCATATATGTGTGCTAGTAGTACTTCCGTTAGGCCTTTGGCTGAAATCACTGTATGTAAAATCAGGTTTTGTTATAACCGTAATTGTGCATCTTCTTATTTTTAGAATTCAAGTACGTTATCCTCTCCTGATATTCATTCAGTGCGCTACAGTAAAACCTCATTAATTCAAATTTCACCGAACTGAAAAAAATTCACTGAATGTCAAATTATTGAGGGTATCAAGAAAGCAATAAACAAATGCTTGCTATGACAACTCGCTTTTATTTACTTTAAGAATTAGCAAGTCCTGTTTCTATTCTGCACAAAAGCAGTGCAGAAACTGCAATTCACGTCATCTCATCACTGATTGGCTCTTGAAGCGGCAATGGCCTTGCAACTTCTTTCCTAGTGCTGCCATGCCTTCATCTGAAACACACTTTTCCATCCGCACACACAACCCAGTTATTCTTTTTTTTGCCCCTGAGCTCGTCAACAGATTGTCTATTCATTGCGATGTAGCCAGTGCTCTTCATCCTCGACAGCTTTGAACTGAGTCAAATCAAAACTGTTTGCCGTAACCACTGCAGACAAAACTGCGGCTGCCATCGGCGCTAGTGTGGGTGGCGACCTTGGAGTTCTGAAGGCATGGGAACGCACGCACCGAGTCAAAACAAAACTACCGTTTGGTGCAACAACTGTGGACGAAACCACGGTTGCTATCAACGCAATCATAGATGATGACTATGTAGTTATGAAGGCACGTGGCCTATGCACAGCGGTAAACGCAAGAAGAAAGGCTTTAAAGGCAAAAGAAGCACAAAGCGTTCCGGTGTTACTCTCATACAGGTACGATTTCCACCAATGATTATATCGATGTGAACTCTGCCACTTCGTTTTGGTCGTATGCTGGTGCCATTCTTGCTCTTTTGAGGCGCTCCATGCTCTCCGAGCTCAGAGTTGTCTGATTATTATTAACCAATGTCCAGGCAAATACACTGGAACCTCATTATAGTGAAATGGGATATAACAAAGTAATGGTTATAACGAAGTAAATGAAATTTCCCATGAAACCTCCATAGAGATCCACATATTTAAAACCTCTTTATAATGAAGTGAAGTTGTCCTGCCAACAGATATAACAAACTAGATTCGCCTCTGAAACCAAAAAATACCCAACCGTTGCACGCTGAATACATAACCTTATACAGGGTTCTGCACCCATTCACCGCAGCAGTTGAAAACTCCCGCATTGAATGCACCATCGAGAAACACTGGTCTTTTTCACTGCCACGCGTAGCTGCGCACAAGCAACGGCTCACTATCGCACTTCTCGACGGACCTCTCTCTCTCTTGCGCGTGCCTGGCTACACGAGTGGCACCACTCCGCGCGGCTGTGCAAAAGATAGGTGCATTCGCTTCTACTGCGTAACACAGCTCGGTGCATCTCCGAGATCTCCCCGATACAGACTCGGGGGTCCCGCACAATCCTGCGCAAGTCGTGCCATGCTGTGTGGATAAGTGCAGCAGTGTGAAGGATTAGTGCATTCACTTCTCTCTTTATCTATGGTGTGCCATGACCTGGCCTCCAAGATCTCCCCGGTGAAATTTTGGTGGTCTTGCCGAAGCCGTGCATTCACTTCTCTCTGCAGCATGCCACATGGACTGGCATCTGGCCATGGTCTCATAGATCGCATTGCTACCAGTGCGATCTCGGAGGCTACGAGCTGGCCAAGCCAAGTTAACTTTCTTCCTCGATCACATAACGGAGTGCTGTGTTGTGTGTCACGTGCTGCTCGACCGCGACGAGCCAAGGGGAGAGTGGACACGAAAGACCATCACAATGGAACAGAAGGCAGCTGTCTAAAGGCTGTTACATCAGCTGCCAAGAAGTCACGTGTTGCACGCAAAGAAGATTGTTTTGTTGTTTTATTCAAATTTCATCAGATGCGTGGTCGTGTAGCGGTTCTGCTAGCCACAATGCCATCTTCTTATTTCCATGTTTACAATAGTGAACCCCATTGGGGATATATTGCAGTGAATGGCAATAATGGATGTAACGAAGTAACGGATGTAATTAAGTAATTTCGGCTCCCCCTTCAACCTCGTTATGACGAGGTTTGAGTGTATGCCCAAATTAACGAGAGTTTGACTGCATTAAATAATGCATGCACCTGCCAGGACCAGAGGACGAGTTCGAATGAGCTGATTTTCTGAAGTAGCAAGGGTTGAATTAATGAGGTTTTATGGTATTATTTATCAGCTTATGATTTGTCAACCGTTATAACTGAGTTATCAGTTAATTTAATCAAGGAAATTTGGTTTGCCCAAATTGTTTTGAAGCCAGTTAGTTTAAACAAGTTCTCGTTAATGCAGAATGTTTTGGCCTTTTAAGGCACAGCAGGCATGGATAGAAACAGCTGATTGGAGGTAATCCATTTAGTAGCTAAGGCATGGCAATGTTTGATATTCAGGCTCCTGTTAATGTTCACAGAGGTAGCTACAAGTAGCCACCAACATAGTCATTCTGTCCTCTCTGCTTTGGAACCCAGTGTTGGCAAATTGCCAGTTGGTCAGTCTTGCACAGATGTCCACAGTTCTTTCTGGAGCACTTGAGTGGTGTGCTGTGATGCGAATGAAACTGAACAATTATTTTGCCTTGCTGCTCCGTTTGAGAGAACGACATACCGATGGGCACCAGCAATTAAATGGAGATGGGAGCCACATGTTACTCAGCCATGTGCCTTGAATTTCATAGCTAGGTACTGTGATTAATATGTTTCCTTTGCTGCAGTGCAGCAATTGAGTGCTCTAGGCAGAATTGCGGTTGTTTGTGCATATGTTCATGTAACAACCTGTCACTCTGTTTCATAGCATATTTAAAATTTCAGTTAATTCAAACAAAACTCTATGGTAATGTAACTTGGAGTTTGAACTGAGATGAGTCCACTGTGCTTTTTGATGAGTCTACTGTCTGTTCGTTCCTTGTCATTTTGTCCTCTTCACGTTGTAACCGTTCAATGGGCTATACCTGGCTCCCTTGCAGGTGTGTGCAGGTATATGCAGACTCAAGTGGGTCGGTTCAGGCGGCACTGCTGGGGCGCCTGCGGCAGCTTTTGTTGCATGCCACAGGGCGCCTCCTGGGCCGTTATGAGGAGCTGATACGGACGCAGCGGGAGAGGCGAACCGTGCCCAACTGGTCTTTTCTGCACTTCTTTTTCCTGCAGGTATGCAGCAAGGGAGACTAACAATTAGGGTGCGGACATGTTGGGACATGCTGCGATTGTTGGACATGATTTTGGAAAGGGACACTTAAGAGCAGAAAAATTTTTAACTGATAAAGTAGTATTTTAAAACTCTATCTTCATTCATTTGACAGAAAAAGGTTTACACTAGTGGTGTGCAAATACACGAAAGTTCGATTTCGAATCGAATAGAGAACGTTTCGTAGTAATATATATACGAACACCGGCAGATGATAAAAAAGAAGACTGTTGATGATGCTTGCGGTTTTTCTGCTTTGCTGTTGATCAGAGTGCTTTTGTTTTCCTTGATCTCTGTGATAAATCATGACTACATCTAAATGTGTGTTTGCATTTGAATAATTTGATTTGTAAATCGAATATTAAATATTTGATTTCTCAAGTATTCAATTTTTTCATTATCGACACTTTCCGAGAATAACCCAGTCGTGGTCGGTGTGTGCGCATTGTTCCCACGGCATGCAATCTTTATCGGTACAAGGTTCTACCAGGTCGACCAGAGTGATTGAAACGCAGTGATTAATGATAAAAAGTGATTAATGCTATGCAAATGGGGTAAACAATTAAAGCAGCGTCTATGAAAAGTATGGAAGCATGTGTGAAGATCGGACTGATTAGCCACCTGAAAGCACACTGATCGCATTGAATATGCAAGTTTAGTGTTTACGCACGCAAATTTATGCAGTTCAGAGCTTTCTACCCACATTCGAGCACACAGGTTAATTTGAAATGCGTGCTCATGGTAGTTCCCAGTTGGTCAACCATGCACACGAACGCCGCTTCGATGGCCGTCAGTCTGCCATATATGATTGGTCTTGCAACCAATCACTGATGAGTTAGCCCTAGGAACATATTGGCGGCAAGCTTTCTGCGACGATTTGCAGCCTGTTATCATACTAGCCGGCGGTGAATTTTCATCATGGCTACACTATTGGCCACACTGTCTGGCTCGTTAAGCCTCTTAAGGATCTGCATCGTCGGGAGTTGGCGACTAAGGTTGTTTTCATACCGAATCAACACAGATCTATTCACAGTGGTCGTACAACCCTCAGAAGCCGACTAACTGCCTCACCAAAGAAAGCAATTGCATGAGATGACTGTTGCATGTTCATGGCTGTCATCTTTGCGAAATACCATACGGTGGCCCCTCGTTCCGAACGCTGTTCGTAGGTGCACAAGAGTCTTTTTTCGTAGGTTCGAGTGACATGTCACAAGACTAGCTTTGGATTTACATAACGAGCTTTAAAATATGTGACAGTGCACTGACCTCTGGCTGCAGATACATTTACACAGACGGCAGATGGATGCAGACACAAAATGGGGGGGACCTCGTGCAAACTTGCTGTGGGCCTCCCGATTTGAGAACTCCTTACTGTTGCCACGTGTGACGCTGATGACTTTGCGGAGCAGTGCTGAGTGATGTGATGCGCATTCCCCCCTTTTGTTTGTCGCTCAGATTGACCTTAACAAGCTGTTGATAACCGATTGCCATTAAGTGCAGTATAGCCCACTATTAAACTGAAGATGTCATTGGTACATAGGACAACTTCACTATTTCTTCAGCTTCAGAAAGAAAAAAGCACATGATTCTGTTTGACAGACATTCTATTAATAAAAAGTATTCTCCAGACCTTCGTTACAAACTGAGTTGTTATCAGTGTTTGCATACTAATTTGGTATTCCCTTTAAATAGAGTAGAGCATACTATGCATCTTGATAAGCATGTACCTAAGTTACTAACAACCAGCAAGATTCTTGTTAAGTAATGAGATTAGCCTCCCGAGCATGTGTAGCACTGTGTTTCTTGCACAAACTTTGGAAGCCTAAAAGTTTGTGTTAAATATTCTGATATTCGATATTCTATTTGGCTTTTTTGTCTTGATTCGATTCGATTTTCGATTTGGCATCTATTGTGTGGTATTCACACACCCCTAGTTCATGATATTATTATTCAAAATGTAGGCAAAACATCTTTCTTCTGAATTTTATACTGCGACATCAGTACTGGTACATCATCATGATGTCAAAGATTCCAATGTTCTTTCTCGTGAACTAGGGTGGTTGCTTGGGCTAGTTGGTAATTCGTGGTAAAAACGAACATGGTAAAAACATAAAAAAAACGTGGTAAAAACATGGTAAAAAAACATTGTAAAAATGTACAACGCGAGAGACAAGGACTGCAAGAGACGACAAACACTGTGCAGTGTGTGTCGTCTCTCGCAATCCTTGTCCTTCGCGCTGTACATTGTTTTTTTTTCCCTCATATTTTCACTCTTTTGGTTTAGGAAATGTTCTTGAAACTTGCTAGGCAGGGGTGTGCAAGTACTTGACTACTTGATTTCGAATCGAATAGTGAGCATCTAAATAATAGAATTTGCAAATTGAATATTTAGCATTCGATTTCTCGAATATTTGGTCTTTTGAACCCAGCCGTGGTTGGTGCCTTGACGCGTGCAGCAATCCTACAAGGCGCTATATCTATTGGTACAAGGTTCAACCAGTTCGACCGGATCAATCGAAATGTTTAACACTATGTGAACAGAGGGAAGCACAAAAGCAGCATTTATGGAAAGCATGGAAGCATGTATGAAGATCGGGCCAATTAGCTATATGCGTGTTCAGTGTTCCACGCACACAGATTTGCATAATTCGGAGCTTTCTCCCCACATGCGAGCACAGAGACGAACTTGGCACATGTGCTTGCATGAGTGTATGGGATGAATGCTATTCATCTTTACGCCATCATTAGTCGTCATCTTTACAAAACACTGCATGGGCACACAGTGGTGTCTTCTCTTAGCCTTGAGGACAATGACCTTTTGATTTACATTGGGCTTGAAAATGTAATGTGTCTAGTGCCCTGCTCCCTAGCTGCAGATACATTTACACAGACAGCAGATGGACGTGAAGGAAATAAAAAAAAAATGGGGGACGAGCTGGGCTGGAGGGGGGGGGGGGCATCGCACACTTCCCGACTTGAGAACCATTTATTGTTAGTGCCAACCGTGGTCGGCCCGTGTGGCACCGATGACCATGCAGAGCGGTGGTGTCATGTGACGAGCATTCCATGCTTTTGTCTGTCGTGTGGATAGGCCTTAACGAGCTGATGATACTGTATTTACTTGATTCTAACGCGCACTCGTTTTCCGTGACCAAAAGAAGGGGGGCAAAAAACGCTCTCGATTGTAATGCACACATGTTTACCGTGGCCTAAAAAAAAGAAAAGTCCTTTACAGTACTGTGTAACTCATTCCTCAATACAGATATACAACTTTCTCTCATTTTGAAAAGAACAAAGATTTACTCCCAATGCACTAAAGTTGCGATAAATAAAGTCACAGTTTCTTCCGAAAGGCGAAGCATTGATTTTGATAGTAAATTAGTAGACAGCTATACGAAAAGTAAGGATAGTAGTTTTATCGGCCGTGTAACCTTTTAAACATTCGCTTACTGGATAAACAACAAGCATGGTGTCTCGCGCGCACAAGCAAACATGAGCACGTCTCACTGAATGACCGTGGAAGCTCTTTATCAAAACGCTGGAGCGAGGAAGTGCGGTAGCAGGAGCAAGGGAATTGACCTTTGTGCGGCCTCTCGCTTCAACGCGAGCTAAGTGATGAGAACACAGCATGGTGCACCTAGATGCATAGGCTCTTGTCTCCGTCGCAGATCGCTTTCAAGATAGGGGCCGCGCGGCCGCGCCATATCTAGCAGCCGCTGGTGTAGAACGCCTCTCCTCTTTGCGCCAGTCCTGCACGAAAGTTTCTGGAACTCCGAACGCCCTTGACGCGGACCGATTTCCATCCGTCTCGACACACGTGATCGCTTTCCTTTTAATTGCAGCATCATGATGAACTCGGCATGTCTTTGCAGTCGGCACTTCCGTGGTGATAGAGCAAACGCAGGAACCGGGAATACGGACGGTGCACTAACCTAAACCAAAGGAGGCATTGCCTAAGGGAAGGATACGTACTACAGCCCATGGAGCAAGCTACGGCAGCTAGGCTCAAAGCGTGTACGAGGCGGGCATTTTGAAATGCCGATGGTGATATGGTAATGCAAATTTAGGGTCGTACTCGATTCTAATGCGCACACAATTTTTGGACCAGTCTTATCGGAAAGAAAGTGCGTGTTAGATTTGAGTAAATACAGTAACCCGCAGAAACCACTTGCCATAAAGATGGAAAAACCTTCCTGTTTCCTGGAAGAAAACTGGGAAGCAAAGCTTTCTAGTCATTAAGCACAGTATGGCCCACTATTAAACTGAAAAATCTCATTGTTATTTAGGACAACTTAGCTATTTCTTCAGCTTAAGAGGGAATAAAGTGCGTGATTCTATTCGACAGACATTATATCGATGAAAAATATTTTCCGTACATTTGCATATTTTGCACGTTGGATATCCTGCAGTTTGGTTTTCTGTCAATCAACTTGAAATAACTATTTCTAAAACTAAGTTTATTGTTTTTATGCCCAGGAACAAACCTGATATCACTGATATTTCTCTTTGTTTTGATACCTGGGCAATCGAACGGGTGTCTGTATTTAAATTTCTAGGAGTACTTTTCGAAGAAAATTTGAATTGGACTCCTCACAAAAATAAAGTACATCCTAGCGTTTCCAGGTCTAGCAGCATGTTTTCTAAAATCCGGCATCTGGTTCTGACTTGGTTAAAATGTCAATTGTATTATTCACTCATCCATTCTCATCTGTACTACTGCCTATTGATCTGAGCCACCACAAGCAAAACAAACTTAGGTAGGCTAACAGTCCTTCGAAAATAAGCTGTCCGCCACATAGAAAACCTCGGATGGCTCAATTACACAACAGAGTTCTCATAAAATGAAATACTGAAAGTTAATGAGCTATGTAACCTCAAGCTAACTGTATGCATACAGTGTGAAATACAAAAAAATGGGTGTGGATTTCTAGACACATACTTATCTAGTAGCAAGCAGTGCAAACTAAGATACAGTAGCCACTTTCAAGTTTACCTCTGTAGAACCAAATATGGAACTAAACAACTTAAGTACTAATACTTACTTTTTTAAGTTAGCACCACCCACAAGTTTCAATTATTGTGAAATAATCTATGTAAATATCTTGTTTCAACAATGTTAAGTCTTACTTGTTGTCCTGTATAGCTGCATAGAATATGTGTGACCTCAAGCATCATGTGGTTTACAATGTGTGTAAAAATGTTTTGTTTGTGTGTGTGTGTGTGTGTGTGTGTTATTGTCTTTAATTTTGCTGTACTAAGTTTCTTTCCTGTACAATGCATGTGCTAGCTACTGTTTAATTTCTTATAGAATGTTCACACTACTGCTTAACAGTGCATGGGTGGTAGGGCCATCGTTAGGCAGTCTTGTCTGCCTTTAGCCACACCTTTTGCTGACCTGTAATGTGTTAGAAACAATAAATTCATATGAAATGAAATATGAACTACGTTATTATCAGTGATGTCAATGTCAATTCATAGGTACCTAAGTTACTGATAGCTAATGAAATTCTTTTTACGTAATGTGAGTAGCCTCCCTAGTACTGTTTTTTTTGCTTAAAATTTGTAAGCATAAAAGCCTGTTAATTTTTCTTCTATTCAATATTAACTTCAACATTCGTTCTTTCTTTCCTTGATTCGATTCAATACTCAATTCGAAATCTGCTATTCACTACTTGCACACCGCTTAGGTTGACTGCCGGTTTCCTTAGTATACACTGTAGCCAGGTACGGGACTGCTGCGCCGATTGCTTCAGTGTGCTATCTTTGTGACTTAATGTAACAAGTTGTGCCAGAGCTGCAAAATTGCCTCGAATTTCACCCAGGCTGCTCCAAAACACAAAGCACAGTGACTAAGGGTCAAGGGCTGACTGCATCTAGCAATTATAAATGAGGCAGGCTAGATTATGAGAGCTGCTGCCACATTTTCATAGCGATTGTGCCAATCCTGTCCTGCATTTACATTATCATCTTTGTTATAAAAGCTTTGCTCTTGAAAATATCGTAGCTTCTTGCGTCAACCTATCACTTTAGCTTGACCTAGGATTTGAACTAAGTGCCTCATCAAAACAAACTAGTTTAATTTCTTTTTCATAAGCAGGCAGGGGTGCGTCCTTTTTAACTTATCTTGAGTAGCTGTGCTTTTAAAAGAACTCTAAAGGGAATTTCAGTTTCACTTCTCAATTGCAGTGTTTGTTACATAGTTCTGCTGTTTGATAGGAGCCTAAAGTAATGTGGCAAATATGTCAAAAAGCCATCTTGAGAGTAGTCACTAAGCAGCTGCTTTTGTTTACAACCTCTATATTTCATATGGGTCATTTTTACAGACTTCCTTAAACCATTCACACAATGAAGACAAGTCGTGCTTGGGAAAGCAGGTTGTACCAATGTAGCAAGTCCTCTCGTTGGAGCATTGGCTCGAGGCTGAGGCGTCCCTTGTTCGCCCATTGTTAATCAATTCAGTGTGCTGTACTTGTTGCCTGAGAGTCTTTGGCAATCTGAACTCGCCATCTTACTTTTCTCGTTTCATTTGCACCAAACAACAAACTTTCTATAAGTATAGTTTTGCATATTAGTGTTCGGCTGTCTTTTGAGGCAGTGATGAAGCTTGAGTGCAAGAAAAGGACGACGGTTTTGTAACAGTTGCAGTCATTTGTTTGTTGCAGTATGGAATAAACTGATCACACTAGGTGTAAACTTCTCATGCTGCTGTAGTGCGCCACTCGTCTACACCTGCCATATTGTGGTTCTTTCCTAGGAGGAGCTGGCATTTGTGCTAGAGGCATTGGGATTGTATGATGAAGCCCTGGTGCAGTACGATGAGCTTGATGCCCTGTTTACCCAGGTGGTCATCAATTCGGCCAGTGGAGGTCAGTGTCGTTCTTTTTTTCTTTTCCTGGTCTCTTGTGGCGTTAGACAAATGTGGGCCAGCTTGGAATTATTTGTCACGCAGACTAGCCAAGCTGTAGGTGATGCAACTGAGGGCAGTGCAAAAAAAAGCATAAAAAAGAACATGGGTGTGAAAAAGCATGAAAAGGTTGGAATAGCTACTGGTAATTTCCAGGCATGATAGAAAAACCAATAACATTCTTTGATTAGAACACCAAGTGGAAGCTCATTACTAGCCCCCCTTATATTTCATGTGTGGTTGTGTTTCCCACGTGTTTGGATTCCTCATTGCCACCCGTGATGCAATAACTCAACTGCTAATAAGATTTTGTTGCACCAAAAGTGGCTTGTTGCAGAGCAGCCAAGCTGGTAACCCTGAATTGGGGTGCAAAGCGCATTGCCTATTGCCTGTGCTGCAGAGATGCCCGAGTGGCTGTGCCAGCTTGCACAACTGGGCTGCGAGGCTTGGGGAGGGCTGCAGCTCGGCGTGGACCCTGCACACAGCCCTGAACGGCAGCTTCTGCTGCATAAAAAGGGTTCCCTGCTGCAGCTGCGCAACTACCTCTTCTCCCGGCAGTGTGCCCTACTTCGCCTGCAGGTACTGATCGTCACTGTGCTTTGCATAGTTAGTACATGCAATCTGCCCAAACTCTTTGCCTCGTCTCATCATGTTTCACTCCCTATTCCCCTTCTCACATGTAGGCTAGCCAACATGACAGTGTCTACCCGCTGTGGTTGCTGAGTGGCTATGGTGTTAGGCTGCTGAGCACAAGGTCACGGGATCGAATCCCGGCCACGGTGGCTGCATTTCGATGGGGGCGAAATGCGAAAACACCCGTGTACTTAGATTTAGGTGCACATTACAGAACCCCAGGTGGCCGAAATTTCCGGAGTCCTCCACTACGGCATGTCTCATAATCAGAAAGTGGTTTTGGCATGTAAAACCCCATAATTAATTAACACGACAATGTCTAGCTAACTAACCTGCTTCTTCTTTTGCTGCTGTGTCACAATGTTGTAGCACTTATGATTTGCCTAAGTGTTACTTGGTGTTTGTACTGGTTCGTTTCATCTTGTCTGAAGCCTCTTGTGTGTCATATGTGTAACCACACAGAAAGTGAATTGATAATAAAAGTGGGGAAAAGACTCAAAGCTGTTCATTTAAATCTTAAAAGGAAGAAGGAATGGTTGACATTCATTGAGTGCATGCTAGATGGCGTTACATTATTGTTCAGTACCAAAAGTAGAGGCTTTGCCAAGGTGCATATTATCTGCACATTGCCAGTGGAACTTCGTCAACATGCACATGAAGGGGTTATTGATGAGCAGGAGCATTTGTGCCAGTGGCACTGTGTGCTAGAGAGACCTGTACATTCTACTGCAAATCCTTTCAATCACAATTTAATTTGAGGGGCCTTTAGTGTTTGTGCTCATTGTGTGGCTCTTGTCATACACTGATAGGGAACATGGTATGATTCTCATGGGCATGAGGTACCGTTTGGCTCTCGATAATACAAATTCAAAGATAATTGAAAATTTCCATTAAAATGAATAAATTTGACATTTGTTTGTTCCTTCTTGTTCTCTATGTGTTTTGAGCCAGCTAAATTGGTTCGTTGTTTAGTTCTGTTACCTTCAGGCTAACAGAGAAGCCTAAATGGCTGATGAGAAGAGATTCATAAGTAATGAGCAGTCGAAACATGTCTGATGCTGTTTTGACTATAAGCATGCAGCATTAATGGGTAATACCTACAGCTAATGGAAAGTCCGAAACTTCCCACTTAGGTATGCTGTAAAAATTGAAATCTTGAATGCCACATACAAAAATTCAGCTTGTGTCCTTTAGATTTTCATTGCAGCACACTGGCTCCAAACTTTGCTATAGCTTGTAGCAAATACACTTGTGACATGCACTTCAGGACTGTGGAAAACAAACAGTGCTTTCAACTGAGGCAGCAATTGTAGAGCATTTACTTGTAAATTCTCCAGCAGAACTTGGTGGGATAAGTAAATTAGTAGTTTGTGCTTCTCCTGTTTTTCTACCATACTAAAGGTGCTGGAAAAAAATATATTCATATTTCACTGAAAATTTTCAGCAGCAGAGTTTTGGATAATGTTTGCAGGCAGTGGCACACAAAAGCAAATTCAAAACTTTTTTTTTTATTAGGTGACTTCAAACGAACCGAGTTGTCCTTTCTTCCATTGTTTCTGAATAAGGATGACCTCAGTTGCAGTATGCATACTTTAGTACTTGTGTTATGCGGCTTAGCGTGCATTCTTATTTCCAGAATCGGGCATCTGAGATGGCATCACGCACGCTCTCATTCCTACACAACACCGTCCATGAACTGGCCATTCTGGAGGTGAGACTTTCTTTGTGGGCATGCTACATTGAGAACAGTGCAGTTATAAGCAGCTTTGAAATGCAACGTCTTTTTTTTATCTTGTGGTCCATAAAGTGCTGATGTTGGCTGTACATGGCATCCACCTATAATCGGCATCGGTTTCAGTGATATACAAACAATGGTATACATTGCCTGAACATCACTTGTGGTGTACCTATACATTTCTTGTTGCTGTGTCATTGCAAAAACATTTGACATGCTCCAGTACTCTTCTTGTCTCTGCATGCTCACTCCCACACCGGAATATCAGACATGCTCGATTATTCGGGCAGCTTCGCAGCACCACCACTGGCCCTATAGACTTAAAGGGGCACTAAAGGCAAATATTAAGTCAGGCTAAAGCAATAGGTTAGTGCTCGAGAATCTCTAAGGCGTCAATATTATTGCGAACTGAGCCTTAATAATCGAGAAATTGAGGTAGATGCAGGACATGTTTAGAGACTCCCCCAGGACAATCAAGTACTAGCCTGATGACGAAAGCACTCTCCAGTTAAATTCTGTCACTAGTACTCAACCATTTGTTGCAAAAAACATCCTTTTGTTGTATTATACGACGAAATAAAATGCTACTTGTCCAGTTCTATTTCATTTTTTAGAAAAAAGAACTAATTGAAATTACCGTTGACAATGACGTGGGTGGTTGATAGGTTTCATTTTCACTCGACTCTGTGCCGTCCACGTTTTCGCGTTTCAGTACTTTCCTGATCGCGTAGTGCCGCAGTGGTTTTGCTGGCTCGCGAAACTCGCACAAACTGCAAGTAGTAGGGAATTCAACTTCCATGTGATGTTGCGGGATGCCTGAATGGTCTACGCCACTTGACCAAAGAGCAGCTGCAGTGGCGAATCCGCTGCTCTGTCTTGGCTCGGTGCTGCGATCTATCGAGCGCCGTTTTGCTCACCAACGGCAGCAAAGAGCGGTGACGGTGTATGCAACGTCACCACTTCCCGGGTTGGTTGGGTGGCAAGAGATTTGAATTTCGAAAAAGGTATTCGGACTCATCAGATACAATTTCCTTGTAAACTAAGTTTTTTCTTGGCGCGAAACAAGCATTGCGAGGTTTCTGGAATGGTATTTAAACTGTCCACATCGACTTAGTATTTGCCTGTAGTGTCCTTTTAATGCATAAGGATGACTGAACTTTCGGACATCGTACAGCACTCCGTTCAATAATGTGGACGTGGCCTACACAACTTGTGTGCTAATGGGGCTACCAAGCCAAGCAGAAAGAGCAATATTTTTTTTTATATGCTGTGAGCATAGTCATGGGCCATGTTTCCAGCACCTTCTCGAAACCGAAACTAGTGAAGCCTAGTCAATTTAGTCGTCACCAGCCAAGCCTAAAGCACGGGACAAGCGAGGCCAAGCTGCCAAATAAGCAAAGGCATCGTGCCTAGAATATAGCTAAGTTCTAAAGGCTGCATCTGCAGTTTGTCATGCGAGTTTCACGCATCTAGATTTGTTGATTTATGTTTCAAATAGTCACATGGCCGTGGGGAAACTTCTTTGATTACTATTGGGAATTTTCATTGGTCAATATCACCAGCAGTTTCAAATGGTGCCATATCTGCCCTCGAAGTCTGCGCCGAGGAGGGCGGGGATTAAGTGAGGGAAGTGTCAGGGTGGGGGGGTACGATAGCTGTCGCAAAGAAACCCGCGATCATATGGCTATCACAGCAGTGTGTGGTCAACTTGTGTTATGGTTACCAGGGGATGGAGATTTTGTGAATGCGTTGACCATACTATCATGTACCTGTAGCAGCAGCATGACAGTGGTCGAAATACGGACTAACCAGGTCACAGGAAAGTGTATGTGTGTGCAGCAATCCATTGACCAGCTTTTCTGGCCACTTGTGAAATAAAGTTACTTTATTTCCTGGTAAAATCAATGTTTCAGACTTGCGATTATTGGACTTTTTGGTGGTTCTTGTTGAGTTTGCATTGTCAGTCGGCGACTGTATATGCAGCCTGTCTGCAGTAAAACAAAAATGTGTGCCAAACTGCGTCTTGCCCTGTCACTGTTCCTAGGTGACTACACCGCCAGGGGCAGTGGCCTGCTGGGTGTTCACCAGCTGCCTGGAGGTGCTGTCTGCGTGCGAGGGGGACGGCCCAACAGAAGAAGTGGCACCTGCCAATGCTACACCGCCTCTGTCGCGGCGGGGGGAGAAACAGGCACAGCAGCAACCACAGCAACCGCAGCAACAACCACAGCAGCAGCAGCAGTCTACAATGGTGAATGGTGCAGCATACTCCCTACACACTGTGGGGCTCTGGTCTTATGCCAGAGAAAAGGTGGGTACTGCACTCTGTGGTACCTTACTGTTTTAGTCATCAACAGTGGTTGGTCATGGGGTGTCTCTGGTTAGAGCTGACATTTCGTTAAGGGAAGAAGTCTTCAGAAGGGTGGACAGCTGGGCTTACTGGTATATATTCGCAGTATTGAACCACCTGCCATGTCTCAATCACAGTGTGTGTCTTTGTTTGCCTTTCAGTACCATAGTGTAGTCTTCGTGTAGGCAAGAATGAGAAAGTTAATGGTACACTAAAGAGAAAAATGATTTGCACTGTATTACTAAATTACCCTACAACACTAAAAAAAGAAGTCACTTTTACATTGAGAAAAGGCTCGGTAAGCCAGGAAAGGTGCAAGATCGCAAGATGGATGGCAACGCCTCCGTAAAGTTCCCGCATTAGCTCGGCATGACGTCATAGATTTTCACATTTTCTGATGCCTAAGTAAGTTTTGTCAGTAAACGTGGACCACATTGTATTCTAAAACTGTCTAAAACTGAGCTTAACAAGTTTCAAAAATTTCCGCTAAGCTACTATAGCCTGAATACGCAAAGATACTTTGAAATTCGTGACATCACACTGACTTACTGGTTCTAGAATTTCGGTACGAAATTCAGAAAATGAAACTTTTACCTTCGTTTTCTCTTCTGATAAGCAACCTATCATCATGAAGTAATGAAAATGTGTTTTGAATGATTACCTTATCAGTGTAAACTTATTTAGTGTATATCTTTAATGTCTCTTAAAGTCCTCTTTTCAATGTATTAGCTCCAGATTCTGGCTTCCCTTGTTCAGCCACTGTCAATAACTTTGTCTCCATCTTCCTGTGAACCGCATTCTCGTGTGAACTCCTACTGTTTCAGGGTTTACGAGGTGTTTTAGAGGTATTATTGTAATGTATTAAATTAGGTGTATTAAATACACCTAATGTGCATCACATACAGGTGTTAATATGTAGTGTGTTATGGGCGACGTTATGGGTGAATATGCCGAAGAAGGCAATGAGTGCCAGTGTTTACCATATCGTTCCAAGTATAACCCACTATCACATATAACCCACACCCACAATTACAGCAGACCCCCGTCCCCGAGGAACCCTGTTTATTGCGGAAGTAACTGCATACAACAATGCTCACGTCTTTACAAATACAGCCTTCATTCTTGGACGCACGACTCGTTCACATCATTTCTTTGGCCTGCAGCTCCCCCCCCCTCCCCCTTTTGATGATGCTGGTAATTTTCAGCTTCTGCTGAGCTGTAGACAGTCGCTGAGGGCAGCTCACTGTGGTCCGAATTCTAGTTCACTGGTAACGCGTGCACTATTGCTATTGCCGCATGCACTTCGCTAACTACTAAATGCAAAATGGTGCTCCTGAAGAGGAGGAGAATGGGCAACCGTGAAGGAGTGGAGAAGACTACTTCAACAAGCAGGAGTTAGGAGAGGGTGGGGTTCCATAGGAGGCAACGAAAATTTGAATGGTAGCAAACCTTGCCTTAAGGAGTGGCTTCACAGCAGCGCACACTGCGCTGCTGTCAAAAAACACCTCAAGGCAAAATTTGCATATTGGCAACTGTTACAATAACGGTAACATCGGTGTATTACTCGCACACCGATGTTACTGTTATATATGTTGAATTTTTGGTGAGTGTTATGTGCACAAAAATACGGTTGCTTGCTCACAAAAATAGTCCCACAGACACCCTACTGTTTCAGGGCTTGTGAGATGTTACTGGGGGTTACTGGCATACGTTATAGCTTATGCACACTTAAGGTGCATATGCACCGAAGTTAATATATAGCATGTAGTAATATGAGCCCCTTTATGGGCAAAGCGCTACTAAGCCTGGAAGATGTCAACGGATACAAGTGTTTAGTTTACTTACAAAATGAGTGCCATGTTCTCTGAATTCTCATCACATTGTATGTGTTGCTTTTTCGGTGCATCCCGGCTAATACCTCTGTCACACAGGCAAACCACAGCGCACTTCAGCGCACGAGTGTCATTTTGGCAGGGCACTGCTACATGAGAAACAAAAGTGCTCTTTCAAGTTCATGGCGATGACAATCTGGAGTCAGAAGGCAGAGCATATATTTGTTAACTTAAAAATGTATGCACAAAAACAGTTTGTTATTATTAGAAGCAGAATTTACAATCAACTTAAGCGCAAGTGAAGTAATTCATTGCAACCTCAATAACAAGATTAATCATCAAGAGCCAAGACAAGACAACCATGAACCATGAAGTTTCATACAATAATTACTGGAGGGAACTCTGGCGCTAGTGTCTACGGGAGCTGCAGTGGGAGCGGTTGACCAGCTTGGGAATTACGGGAAGTACACGGGTTTGCCTAAACTTCATCTTTCTGGCTTCAAACGGCTTCGTGACTTTGTAAGCTTGTCATGTTCAACAAAGCAATGCATAATAAACAATTAAATAAACATGATTAAAATTGTCCGATGCCAGGATGTGAACACAGAACCTGTAGCACAGATGCCCAATACTGAAACCATTATTCCACGGACGCATGCGTCGACAAACGACATTAAATGCCCTTATGAATTCGAAATGCCTTTATGAGATGCTTAGTGTGTTTCAATTTGGCCACCTCGTCAAGATGAGCCGTTGTAATTAGTAGTGATTGTGCATGCTCATAGCGCCTTCTGCACTTCTAAAAGTATAGATTGCTCTGAAATTTGCAACAGTGAAGGCATATAAAGCTTGATAAACAAAGCCACAAGAATGTTTGTATCCACAAGCACGAAGATCAGATAGAGCCATGTACGTCCCATCATTCCCATGGTGGCTGAACGATTGCAGTACCAGAGTTCCCTTTAGTAATTATTGTAGGAAACTCTATGGCCTAAATGACGCATTCCGCCAGACAATTGCGCGGCCATTACCCGGCGTGGCTGTAAACAACCTGAGAGTGAGAGTAGATTTTTTTTTTGCAATGTGGCGCATTTTATTGCCTTGTAACATTAGCAATTAAAAAAATTTTATTAAAAATTACTTCTGACTCTGCTTTCAATATAACTTTCCTTATTTTTACTCATTGCTAACAAGGCTACACACTTCGCCGCCATGAAGTGTGTTCGCCGAACACACTCGCTGACTAGTGCGCTCTGCAGTAAGTGTCACTAAGCGTTCCATGTGGTAGCCTGTGAATGGCGCTAGCGGTGAAGTGCACTCGCTCAAAATGCGCTTAAGTTTACCCGTGTGACAGGGGTACAACATACTCTGCCAGCAGTCCAGGTGAGGCTGGCTGCTTTTTTCACGAGCTCTCTCTGTCACCTTCAGCTCAAGCAGTTGGGTGAGCTGTGTGGCCTGATGCCTGGCAGGGAGTCCACTTCTGAGCAGCTGCTCATGGTGATCACACTTCTTTCGGGCATGCAGTCGTTGGAAGCCGGTGAGTGTTAGGCAACTCGCCTTCTCTCAAGTGAGATCCCTCTGTCACTTCCTCTTGCTGTGAGTCGCAGGATAATCAACGTTTTGAGTCTGTTTTGTTCAGTGGAACACTTTGTGCATGGGCGATTATGATGGGGATGCTACCACTGTGCCAATTGCCATTGACAAATTGACACTTCGCGAATTTCGCTGATAGGCGAACCCTACTACATCCTGCTACATTTCAGCAAAATATGACAAAGCTGTGCCCACCTTGGTGCCGAAATGTTTGCTTGGGGTTTCTAAAATGGAACGAAATCCTCAAGCTCCGTTTCTCCGCACCATCTAAAGTAGCATGGCATAGACCAAGGGCTGCGTTAACTTCACGGTGGACCGAGCCAATCCCCTATAATTGAGCAAAGATGGTACCGGTGTTTCTTCTGTGGGCTGTTATTTATTTGCAATACCTTCCTCCCCACTGTGTGTAGGTTGCTCAGGTAACGAGACAGCGTCAGTTTTCATGTTGCAGTGAGCGATCGTGCTGACGCCGAGCCGGGTGTCGCACTCGTGTATGATCAATGTTAAAATGATGACCGAAATTTTGGACAATGTTAGGTATCTCACTCGATTTTTCAAACATAATGCGCACGATTTCGCAGAGATGGTGGTTGAAAACAAAGTTGCCATGTTCGATTTGTCACTTATCCCCTGCATACATTTATGAGCCAATTTCACAGCTTAAAGAATGCTGTATGGTTGCTACTAAGATTATGGTCGACTCTGCACTAAAAGCAACTTTTGCCACCGGGTACTGATAAAGTGGCACTGGTTAGGCCGAGCTATGTCTCACGGCCATGGCAAAAATTTACTGCTGGCCGACGTGATGGCGGGCTACGTTAAAGGATGCATTTATAGCAAAAGACCACGCTGAAGGTTCTCAAAATGCCTTCGAAATCTGCTTGTAGCCTGTACAAGTGCTTCCATGCTTTTCTAAGCCACTGAAATGCTTTTTAAGTGCATCTTAGGACACCACTGCTCTATTGCAGTCTGTAGTAAAAACCGCGATGAAGGGCGTGTGCCATTTTTAGTGTTTGGATCGGGGTTATCAACCAACGACCACTTACTGCTTTCATATGGCTTGTCCACTGTAAAAGCTGTTTGTAAATATAGTTTGCAATTTCTCTCATAGATATGTTCCAAAAGTACACTTTACTTTTTACTGCTCCAAGATGCATTTTTGGCTGCTCCGAAATGGCTTGGGTTCAGTAGCATTACTGTTACTGCTTACAGCACAGAATCCTGCAAAGTTCATTAGCTTATAGTTCATGTCCCTCTCTGCAGAGCAATTGAACTTTTTAAAGTTTATTCCAATGAGCAGCAACGTTGGGCTAATGTGTGTGGACAGGTATCATCAAAGTAGTGAAAGCTCTCTTAAGATGTGTGTATTAGCAAAAGATTGCTAGAAAATGAGAATTACGAGAAATGAGAAAGAAGTACTAAAAAATTGGAATTAAAAGTTCGTTTTCTTTGACTATGTTGTAACTCTAGTCAAATGTGACCTACCTCAAGGCGATTTGTGGAAAATATGAAAAATATTCTTGTAGTGAAACTTCGTTGTGGTGAAACAAGTAAAGAAAACAATGGGCGGACCAAACATGAGACCACGTGAATAACTTTTAGTTGCAGGTGCCAGCGTTGACTGCTTCCGTGAGCTGTTTTTGTTCTTCCAGTAACCGCATTACAGCAGCACTGCGACATGATTCTGGGCATTGCAGGAGTCGCTGCTTGCTATCCGGGACACTGTGCACGTTGGTAAATTCATGACATTGAACACTTGAAGAATGAGTGGCATGCATGGTTCATGTCACACGTTTTGTACATTAGCTTTTGCCTGTAGACATGATTGCTTTAAAGACCTTTGTTGTGTTGTCACATTCTTTAAACCTTTCACAAGTTACCATGAGTTTCATAAACACAGGCGCAAATGAATAGTTGTTTGGCAAATGAGGGTGTCTCATCAGTGACTTGTTCCACAGTGCACACTGGCATGATAACTGATAAAGCATACTAGAGATCATGTTAAAGGGGAGAGTGTTGTCTTTTGGGGAGCTTATGATAAAAGTGCCAGTGGAAGCCAAGCCCTGCCAGTGGCCAAAGCTTTGCTTGGCTTGTTTCACCAGCTGACAGCACAGTGATGCATTTTGGTCTGCACTAAGTGTGTGGGGCAGCAGAACTGAAATTGGGTTGTCTTGCACCAGTGTGACACCCACATATGGTTCAATGGGATTGTGCTTGTGCATACGTATTAGGCTTCTTACAGATACTACAAAACTGTTTTTCTCTCTATACTAGGATAAAAATCTAGGCCTGCGATAAATATCTCTTATTGTGGAGCTTACATTTTATATTTTACTCACAAAGTCCTCAGGAGTAGACTTCAACACTTGTTTAGGTTGTTATTTATGTAACGGGAAAATTATGTGGTACCTTAAAAACTCCAGTAAAACATAACAATTCTGCTTTCAGAGGTCTTTTTTATTTTGTTAATTTCTATGGGATAGGGGTGTTTCTGAAGGTTAATCAAATTTTTTCTAGTAGCAAATTTTGTTGCAACAGAAACAGACTGCAACACCATGGGAGTCACTAGATTTTTGTACTCAACAGTGTGCAAGTGTGAAACATCACCTGGGATGATAGTGTAGCTACTGATAAAGAAGCTTTCGGGTAGAAGCTTTGTGCTGGTCGAAAAATGTAGTGCTTGTTTTGTAATGTTGTATTATTCCTTATGTTTTCTCCTTCGTAAGTGGCTATTCCGCATTATGAGAGGGCATTTTTTGAAATATGTGTGTTTAGGCTAGCTTGAAATGTGTGAAGCATGATGTACAGATTCATAATTCAGGTTTTCTGAAACATTTAGTCAGACAATAAAAACTTCTTTAGTATCTGTTTGACAACACACACACACATGCTGAGGAGGTTGTTTTGTGGGCTACCTTTAATAAATCTTGTGCTACTCACCACCAACCATGGCATGTAAGTGGCACTGTGAAATCAGCTTAATGTATAGATGGCAAGTTTGCTTGTTCAGTGGTGAACAAAGATATACAAGGCATTTAATTATGAAAGTCTATGTAATTGCATGTACAAGATAGAGGCACCGGCATGCCGGTAGCACCAGACCAGCATAGTGGCTACGCTGATGTGCTGGCCGCATTCCTGGTGCCAGGACGATCTGTGTCACTCCACTATGACAGCAACCTTGCACGTCTCCCCCCCCCTCCCCCCCAAAATAAAAGAAAGCTTTTGCTTTGTGCAGTATAATGAACCTTGTCGGCTGTATTCAAATGCCTTGTAACTTTATCAGGAGCTCGGCAATCACACGAGACCCAGTGTTGCTATGCCAGCAAGATTGGCGGCATTGGCATTCATGGGTAGCCCTATCACTGATTTGCCACTGCAAAGCACAGCAAACAGATACTTTATCTCGTACAAATAATGTCCCTATTACCATCATGCAGCAGATAGGATGCAGCAATGAAAGAAACTAGAGATTACCAGGGATTTAAGAAATGTTGGCCTCGGAGCTGCAGTAACAAACTGCGACCCTAATTTTTCCTTATCGCGCTCACTTTTGTTGCTTTTACTTCTGCATAGAAAGATACAGTGCTGCGGCTATCAGAACATTTTCTCTCGTGTTTACAGGGGTACTAATAAGCCAGCCCATACTAAGATGCCAGCGCTGCGTCAGTAGAAAGCTGCCCTCAAGCGGTTATCTGTGTGATAGCGCCTACCGAGGCACGATTTTCTTCCTGGTTTCGAAAACAACACACTAAAGAAGTCAAATTTTCTCAAATTCTGCTGCGTATTGCTTTGAAATATTTTGCTATGAGATAAAGAAAGGTCTTAAGATAGTGAGAAATAAATAATAAAAGATAAGAAATTTTGAGCAAGTCGGCCATTCCACTGCCAATTTCCCGATTCTTTTATGTTTTTCGGTGATGTGAATCTCAAATAATAGAAGCTTTTTCACCATCCCCAGAGATTTGTATCATCATAATTCCACTCTATCCTGTGTTTTCACATACTGCCCACACTACAAAATCTAGCCTCATAAATGAAGGAAGGTGTGAATTAGTGTAATGCAAACTTTGCCTGCACTTAAAGCCACGCTTCGCCACAACATATTGCAGCATGTAGAGAGGGAATGACTGAACAAACATAACAAAATTGTTTTTGGCTTAGTTCCAACATGTAAGGCTGCCTATTTAAATAACTTAGTATTGCTGTATATTGTTATTCTTATTTGCACATATTATATGCATTATGGTTTCAGTAAAGGTGGTATGTTCTTTTTTTTTTAGGGGCTTAACGGGTGAAACAGCCTGTTTGTGGGGGCAGGTTGTGTGCATGAAAACATGATAATTTGGGGCATCGTACCTAACAGAAACAATAAAGAAGTGGTCTGTAGTAAAAACAACATTTTTACGCAATGATTTTATTTACTCATTAAGCCTAAGCCATGTTGGTTTTCTAATTTCAGGAGAAGCGCCATTCATTGCACCGACATTGCAAACAGTAATCCTCGTTATCAGCTTCACTGTGTTCTGGTTTTATATTTCTATACGCAGAGTTGGACAGCCAGTCTCCACACAGCCAGCTGAGGGAGGCACTCTCTTCCAAGGAATCCTTTCTCAAACACTACCTGGTGGGTAGCTCCTCATCCATATGCCGCTTCATGGCCGTATGCCACTGACAGTTAATGTTGTTTGTATTCTGCACAAGCTTGCTGCAAAGCTCTCTGGCTGCATGCAAGTTTACTCTTTTCCCCTTCCAGTGAGCACACAGAGTGTAGGCACGTTTTCACCGGGCACTGGATGGTCATCCTCAGAGCCTAATGCCACTTCTAATATGGCCGTTAGTGAAAACCTTACACGTAATCCCACTCCTGATCGCTAATGTTTGTGAAAATGTATTAGCAGCAAGCTTCCCACAGTAGCTGGCTGCCTAGGGCCAGACCACTAGGTCCCACAAATGCTGCTTTGCCAGGATTGGCAACTGAAGTTATGGTGAGTTGCCGAGGCTACACTTTATCTATCCGTAGTGGTTTCATAGCACTCGTAAAGCTGCAAAGCTGCTGCACCAATCAAGGCAAGGCAAGGGTACAGGGAACAACCTGAATTGCACCAACTTTGTTTATGGTTCATGACACATGGGTCATGTGTTCTCAGGCAGAGTGAACATGTTTGAAAAATCTATTGAGACCGCATACTGCGTCTAGAACATTGTTTGCTGTTATAAATTAGTTTAACGGAGAAGGCTAGAGTGCTGCGTAATCCGCATAATTGAGCAGGTTCGAAAAATGAGCTATCTCAAAATTGGTCGCTGACTGCTTGTTTTAGTCATCCTCAAAGCTCAGCAACCTTGTGCAGGATGGTGCAAAACCTACGTAATCCTGCTTAGTCATGTAAATAAACAGTAACAATGTAAACAGTGTAAAGAAGCTGGAAAAAGAGCAGTTCCGGCCAAATTCTGGTTCATTTAGAAAAAAATAGCTACTATAGCCCTCTGTGAGAGCCGCAGCATTCAAAAAACACATTTTCGTGCAGGAAGCAGGGCCAGAAAAATGTAAAGGAACTTCATGCAGATGTAAAAAAAAAAAAAAAAACATTTTAGTGAGCAAAGAATGCGAGTACTGTGCTTGGGCTTCTCTTGACGCCATCTCAGCAGTCAAAGCTATTGGAGATGCAGTGAGTTTCACCAATATTTATCAATATCTTGTTCGATGCTTTCTTTTTTTTTGTTCTTTTTTTGCAATCTTTACAGTTAAGTGACATTCATAGAAGTTTGCTGTCACATGACAAGTGACATTATTTCTGAAGCCGTGATCAGCACCACATTATAGCTGTACAGTGACATGATTAGGGCTGAAGATCGCCTTTTAAACTACTCGATGGTGTCTGTATCTTGGAGCACTGCAGAAGCTAGATTTGAAACCATAAAAGGTTCTCACACACAACCAATGTCAAATTTGCGTATCTCAACCCATCGCTCACTTCAGGCATATTATTACAGTTGAACCTCGCAATAACGAAATCGGCGGGGAACGCGAAAAAATTCGCTTTCGTGAGAATTTCGTTGTTGTGAAAAGAGACAGCACAGATAGGTAATGCGTCGCAGAACAAAACTTCACTGTGAAAATTTTGTTTGCCTACTTTGGCAAGCTTTGCTCGAGGATATAGAACTGCATTGCCGACAGTACAAAGTGCACCGCATACGTTGACCAGCAGTGGCAGTACTGCCATGGCGCAGTATTCTCGGTCTATTGATTTCGAAGGTGCGATCACTTTGGCGAGATTTTGCACAACTCGGCACCGGACACAGAGCAACAGAGCATGCAGCAGCATTTATGCAGGGCACGCTGTTGCCCGTAGGCGCCAACGTGTCCGGTGCCGAGCGCAAAAGTGATCGAATCTCGTGTACCCGAAGGTAAATGATCGAGATAACATCCTTTTTGCGTAAATCTACGTCCAGCGCCGAATACGCGTGCGATGCCTGTCAGATGGCACCAAAACCAGCGTTCTTGAAGCAAGGGATTTGTATTCCCAGACAATCCCTCAATCATGGACCGATGTGTGACCCTCCATATGCTGCGACCGCCATCCCAAGCACCATAAACAATTCCGTGTCGGTGGGACATGGATTTCCTTATTTTTATTGCATTTTTCTCACCAAGGCGCACATTATGCAGTGCGCTGGCGCGATCGGTGATTGTTGTTTGAAACGCACATTCAGTTTGCATTCAGTTTCGCCTCACGCGATTGGCCTATAGGCCTCACCAAGTTGTCAGCCGCGGGGAACATTAACTGAACGCACATTTCGAACAACAATCTATGATCTTGCCTCGTAGGTGTGCAAAAACCATCATCACATATCAGTAGCAACATGCGTGCCACTTCAAACGAACGATCCGCAAACAAGATGGCAGCCATGACGTGTTTCCAGTGCACTGGTCACTTCCGGCGCTTTGTTGTTTTTGTGAACAAAAATGGCGGTGCCCACACAAGTATAATAGGATGGTATTTTACGCAATTTTAGTGCAAGACAATCGCATTTGAACACATCTTGGAGCCTGCTAGCCTTACGCGAGTAGGTAATATGCGGAGTTACGTTCCGGCAAATTTTGTTGATGCGGGATTGCAGTACAGTGAGATTTCGTTGCCGAGAGGTGCGAAATGCATTGAATGTTATGGGTGTTCGCCGGAGATATGAAAATGTTTCGTTGCTGCAGGATTTCGTTATCGCGAGTTTTGACCGTAGTACAAATGGCAGCTGATGATTGCATAGTACCCTGTCTTCACAAATTATAGCTAATACAAAAATTTTACAGCGAGCAGCTTCTAATAGCACCTCTTGTGCAAACTCTTTTTTTTTTGTCATGCTGATTAACCACAACAGATAATTACCACTACCTGAACTCTTTATTGACCCTTCATTATTGCGTGGTGTGGAGCATAGCGGCACCACTAGCTTTACTTGCGGCTGCTTCCTCTTAACTTTTTCACGAGGCACTATATTTAGAATGTGCCACCAGATGGTGCCACTCTTGCATATCGCAGTAGCAGTGGAACAGGGTTGCTCCTCCACAGTGAATTTGACTGTGATTCCACCACAACCGCGCCAAGTTTCTTCCAGATCCATGATCAGAGGTGTCATCGACGTAGAATTGCCACAGTTTTGTTAAGTGTCTTCCACTGCCGTGGAGCGCCTCATCCACACGGAATCATTAATAATTTGCCATATATATATGCAAAGGAAGCTGAATCACCTGTGTGTCAACATGAAGGGGCAGTGCAAGATGACGAAGACAGAAGGCAGAAACACACAGCACAGTGCTGTTCCTGCCTTTTGTCTTCGTCGTCTTGCGCTGCCCCTTCATGATGTTCAACCAGTACCAACTTGCCCAAATGTCGATCCTTCTATTGTGTGTCATCACTACAACAAGATCTAGCACGCACGCAAGTTCACAAGTTCAGTTCAGTGGATGGGGAAATGGTGCCCCAGTAGCGTGATTGGGAAAATACCTGCACATGTAATGCGAAGGTGTAGCTTCAGTTCCCACCTGCGGCAAGTTGATTTTTGTCCACTTCCATTTCTCTTTACTTTGTCATTTCAGCATTTAAAATAAAAACAAAAAGCAACAGGTAGTTTACTGTATGTTTTTCTTGGTTTCATTGTCCATTGAATTTGTGTGATTGTGATAATAGTAAAACTCAGGCTCTTCAGTTCCCCTTCTTGTTCATCACTGCAGCTGTTGCACAAGAGATGTTCGCTATGTGGAATGTTTATCTGCTAAAAGTCACATAATTCTTCACCGAATTTTCTTGCAGAACTACCAGTATGTGAAAGTGCCTAGCATTACATTCAGAACAATGCATGATTTTTTTTTCATTTTTCACTCTTGAATACGGGGCAAACTCACCCACCAGACGACTGAGCTATGAAAGCCTGGAAATTTCATTGTGAATGTGGGCTTATGTGTGCAATAAATCACGAGTGCGTGTAACGAAGTGAGGGTGATATGACTGTGCGGTGGTCTCGGAAGGCCCGGTCCACTATTGCTATGTCACACTATTGTGTCCTCACATGCGCCGACACAGCTACCCAGGTGTGCATGTATGCGGTATAGTGACCTTTTTGAAATGTTTTTGTGATGGCTGATCTGTAACCACAATGCGTGCCTGCGTAAACAGATCCGTGTGGGTTCCTGTATCACTGTAGCACATTGTGTGTCACGCCACACTAAAAATTCTGTTTTAAGTTTAACCGTATGACTATATTTAGTTGAACAATGATGACATTTCTTTGCTTTTTTGCTTTCTGGGAAGGGAAGGGAGGATGTTGTCAAGTTCTTCTTAGTGTTACAATAATGCAGATACAGTATTCTGAAGAAAAAAAAAAAAAGAAAAAAACTAGCTGAAATTCTCCAGCATTTTCTCACCCTTTCTTCCAGTCTGCCACATCCTTGCATTTCTGCCAGTGCCAAATTAGCCGAAGTTGAATATATATTAATTAATAGAGGTGTGTGTCTGCGTCTCACTCTAACATGATAGACGTTCTCTGCTCTAGCAAGGAACCAGGTACCATGGTACAGTATGACTGAAATATTTTTGTGTACTAGTGCATCATTTGAGCGTCGAGGGCCGCACTTGCTTTTCGTTTCTTCTCTTATTCTCTTATGGAACTTTAGCTTACTGTCAGGTTTTAGACTTTTTCTTGCGGTTTTCTTTTCACTGTGATGAAAAAGAAAAAAAAAGAGCAACTGCCGACTTCATTTATTACGTTGTGTAGCTTGTGTCTTAAATGTAGTAATTAGTGGTGTTTTATCTTCATCATGATTCTGGACTATGTTTCTTCACTTGCGGCTTAGATTAATCTTTTCCTTTTGCCTGCGCAGGATCTGTCGGAGCACACCATGATCATGTTCAAGCACACAGGGAGACTACGGTCAGCCAGGCTTGTGGGCAGAGATCTGGCTGAGTTGTACATGTGAGTGACCCACAAGCTTCATGTAGTGAAAACCACGGATTTGGCCATTTGATCATAATGCGTGATTTGCGTACACGGTGAAGTATTGCAGAAAAATGGCATGTGAGCGGTCCCATGCAGCTATGCCATTGATGAAGCGTGGTGAAGCATAATGTGTGGGGCATTCCACTGATGTGGGCTATGCTTGTCAATTTGGGGCACGATCTTACTCAAATTAACTCTTACGTTACTGCACTTATAGGAATCGATTAATTTGACTGACACTTTTTCTGCGTGTTGTTGGTGGTAGTGATAAACATTATTGAAAGGGGGAGGGGGAAGGGAGGAGGGGGCTGAGAGATTGCGCTCAAGTAAGGCCCTGGGCCTGCTTGGCCTTCTCTGCCCAGTCGACCGGTATAAGCTGTCAGTGAATGTCCCCGGTGTTGAGCCAGGCACCTCGCTCCCGTTTTTTCGTCCCCCAGTCAGCAGTGAGACTGACTGGACCGTGTGTTGTTAAACATTTCCATTAGGATTCGTCTACTAGCAACATGATTGCACTGTCTGAAATGATGACTAAACTTGAACTATTTGTCAAATTTGACAATTTTTGGCAGACTGAATTGTCCGGAGACTGGAGGTATCAATGAAGCTAGCCTCCGGTGCTCTTAGTACTTCTTCAATAAAAAGATGCAAAATTTGCACTTTGGTCAACTCAGCAACATAATTTTTAAGCTACAGCATCATTGAAAACACAGACACTTCTCTCTAGTTGTCAATTTTCCGCTTCAACATATAAACTGTTTTAATGATATCTCAAACAATGGAAGATGCCCTGAGTGGGTGTTATTTTAGTAGTTGTGTTCGGCTAATATCAAGTCCAACTTTATTTTCCCCATAATGGGTGTCTTTTATTCATCAGCGCTTTGGCAGCGTATGTGCGAATTATTACGAGCAATCCTTCCCGTCATGTGGGGTTTTCACTCGCGTAAGGCCACGCAATTTGATTCCAGACTGACCTTTGATTGATCTTCGACCGAGGCTTGACTAGCTGTCTTATTTCTTACATTTTGGACACCTCTAATGCAAGTGTCGTTATTCATTACTATACAGTTTTGTGCAACATCATGTGGAGGCTCCTATGACATTTGAACGCACATGAGACCACCGTGCTTGCACAGAAAAGCCGACCGAATGCAATAATCAAGTGTGAGGAGGCTTCTGCATGCACCCTGACCTGACAGCCATTGCTTTGGGAGCCTAAAGAGTGCAGTAAAAAATTAACAGGATGCCTGCTGCAATGAGTAAAAACAAGTTCTCACTGCGCAATAGGAACTTACCCATGATCACATTTGCGAAGCTATGGCTTTCCCACATAGTAGGAGCATTGCTATGGCTAGTATTTAGACCAACAAAACTGAATAATAATTTTTTTGCATGATCTGACTTGCAAAAGTTGAGAACTAGGAAACAGGTGCATATTTTATATATATTCAATTTTTTTTACTCTCGGTACTTATACTGAAAATAGCAAATCCTTAATTTAATTCAGGTTCCTTGTGGTGCTTCTTTAAAGTTTCACATGAGAATTCTCAGAAGTTGATGGAGCAATTATTACTGCTATACATCCATTCAAAACAACAGTAATCGGGCTATAATTTGATGTATTGCAGTATACATCGCGACGACTACGTCTTGAAATCAAATGTTAAAACATAAAAGCGGCAAAAATGGGAATGTTTTTTGTGGTAAGGAAACAGTTAAATATATGATACCGTATTTACTTGCATAATGATTGCACTTGTGTAATGATCGCACCCCTGATCGCACCCCTAATGATCACATCGTGAACTTGTCACAGCGATATGTTGTGTGCCAAGTCTAGCTAAGGATGATCACGCTTACCATCTGTCAAATGCTATGCGAACGGCTCTTGGAAGACATACCAAGCGGTCTGCACACACCAAACATTCTTAAGCAGATGCCCCATTTATTCCTTTCATCACTTTCTGCACTTCCATGAAAAAAAAAGCTACAACCAAACTTGCCTTGGCTTTATTATTTGTAGGCTTCATAATGGGTTTTGGTCAACAACAACAATAGAAAGGGCGCCTTTTGATTCTTCTCGTCTGCACTCGTGCGCGCGCAACAAATTGCTAGCGGCAACGATAGTGGCCACATTTACACTGATACGTTAGAAGTGTACCCTATTCATACGCCAACGCTTGTAATGCAGCTAAGATATTCACCCACCCTTAGCGGAAACGTGCCGTATTAGGATAGCAATGAAGACAAATGCCGCAGTTTCAGCAGCATGCCTGCCATGTGTTTCTATGTCACTGGCAGCTAAGTGCGCCCATCTCTGTTTGTATCCCCTCAAAGTGGACATGGCCACATTATAGTCACAAACTTGCCGTTATTAACGATATTGTTACGGTTAATGTTAAAACGGCTTTATTTAAGGGACGGGATTGATGGTGAAGTCAAGATGGCGTCCCGAGGCTGCACACGCTAACGTCTTCTTCCTCTTCTGCTCGCCCGGCTCATGCCGTAGCAATCCCCGGTTGCCAGACGAAGCCCGCTGGGCAAGTCCAAATCACTCGGAAAGCGCAGGGTGAAACCGCTTAAGACGGGCAACATGTACTAACTGGGTCCGGCTAGACCGACGACCAGCGGACGTCAAGCGTGCCACCACGTACGTCAAGTCACTCAAGCGATCTACAATGACGAATGGGCCCGTGTACTGGGGTAAAAACTTTTCGCATAAGCCACGTTTACGTTCCGGAGTCCACAACCACACAAAGTCTCCTTTAGCGTACGAGACAGACTGGTGTCGGCTGTCATAGCGCTCTTTCGATCGGTGTTGCGATGCCACAGTACGAAGGCGAGCGATACGCCGGGCTTCTTCGGCAAGACAAAGCGTCTTGGCAACAGAGTACTCGCTGTGAAAGTCAAACTGTAGTATAGTGTCAATGCAGCTTAGCGGTGAACGTGCGTAGAGGAGATAAAAAGGACTGTAATCGGTCGTCTCATGCTTTGCAGTATTATAAGCATAGGTGATGAAGGGGAGTACGTCATCCCAGTCCTTGTGTTCGGAAGATACGTACATGGCCAGCATGTTAGTTAGAGTTCTGTTCGTACGTTCTACAAGCCCATTTGTCTGAGGGTGATAAGGCGTTGAATGACGGAACTGTGAACTGCAGAGACGAAGCAGTTCTTCTACGGCGGCCGCAACAAACTGACGACCGCGATCGCTAATGATGACACGGGGGGGACCATGTCGAAGAATAATGAATCGAAGCAAAAACGTTGCAACGGACACAGCTGTTGAAGATGGTACGGCTGCCGTTTCCGCGTAACGGGTCAGATGGTCGACACATACGATCACCCATCGGTTGTCGTTAGATGATCGGGGAAATGGGCCCAGAAGATCGATACCCACTTGTTCAAATGGCAGGCGAGGCGGCGGCAGAGGTTGGAGAAGACCTGGCGGAGCGGTCGTAGGGCGTTTGTAGCGTTGACATTGTTCGCAACTGGCGACGTAGTGCTTGACTGTGTCCCGCATTTTGGGCCAGTGAAAACGCTCCTGTGTCCGGTTCAAAGTTCTGATGAATCCTAGATGGCCAGAGGTCACATCGTCGTGCATGGCTCTCAGTATGTCCGTTCGCAGACTCTGCGGCACCACCAGAAGGAAGCGTGCGCCTTTAGCTGAATAATTTGTCTTGTAAAGCAGGCCGTCGCGGACACAAAATCGGCCAGTGGCTCCAGGACGCGATGCGGCTACAAATAGAGGTTCCAAACTAATATCATTTTCCTGCTCTGCTTTGAAAGTCGTCGAGTCTGGGAATGTAGAAGAAATGGGAGCAAAACAGTTATCAAAATTGTCTGCGTCACACTCCGTCGTCGTCAGAGGAAGGCGGGAGAGACAGTCTGCATCTGCGTGGCGACGCCCGGACTTGTAGAAAATAACGAAGTCGTACTCCTGCAGTCGAAGAGCCCAACGTGCCAGTCGTCCACTCGGGTCACGGAGATTCACCAACCAGCATAACGCGTGGTGGTCAGTAACGATAGCGAACGGGCGTCCGTAGATATAGGGCCGAAATTTGTGGACAGCGAAAACAGCTGCCAAGCATTCTTGCTCGGTCACAGTGTAATTGCGTTCCGCCTTAGTCAAAGAGCGACTAGCATAAGCGACAACGTGTTCAGCTCCGTCATGACGTTGCACTAGTACAGCACCGATGCCGATGCCACTGGCATCAGCGTGCACTTCCGTAGGTGCGGATGCATCGAAGTGACGCAATACGGGCCCTGACATTAGTAGAAATTTTAGCTGGTGGAACGCGTCGTCGCAAGCCGATGTCCAGTTGAAGGGGACGGCTTTTTGGAGAAGACATGTTAGGGGGTACACCACGTCAGCGAACCTTGGGATGAAGCGCCGAAAATACGAGCACAGGCCCAAGAAACTCCTCAACTCCCGCACTGACTTCGGTGCTTCGAAGGAGCTGACTGCCTCAATCTTCCGTGGATCTGGCCTCACACCGTTTTTGTCGACCAGATGCCCAAGTACTAACGTCTCCGTTTCCCCGAAACGACATTTCTTGGAATTTAGGATCAAGCCGGCTTGTTTGACACAATCCAGAACAAGACTGAGACGGCTGTTATGCTCACTCAATGTGCTGCCAAAAATCACCACATCATCGAGGTAGCACAAACAAATTTCCCATTTAAGTCCTCGGAGGATAGTATCCATGAATCGTTCGAATGTTGCTGGCGCGTTACAAAGGCCGAACGGCATAACGTTAAATTCATAAAGACCATCTGGTGTCACGAAGGCCGTTTTCTCCTTATCGTCTGGGTGCATGGGTATCTGCCAATACCCTGATCGCAAATCCAGTGATGAAAAGTAGGCAGCGGAATGTAAACAATTGATGACATCATCAATTCTAGGAAGTGGATACACATCCTTTTTGGTGACTGCATTCAGTTTCCTGTAATCAACGCAAAACCGCCACGATCCATCCTTCTTCTTTACTAAGATTACTGGTGCTGCCCACGGACTAGAGGACTCTTGAACAACACTTTTCCGCAGCATGTCTTTCACCTGTTCAGCAATAACTGTCCTCTCTGTTGCAGAAACGCGGTAAGGCTTTTGCCGAATGGGATGCGCAGATCCGGTGTCAATTCTGTGGCGAGCACGAGAACGAGGGAGTGAAGCCTGCTTGTCGCCTTGTGCGAAATCGAATACAGAAAGATGTGCCCACAAAACTTCTGCGAGAACGTGGCGCTCATGTGAGGGCAGCGCCTTGTTGATCATCCATAGGATCTGCTCTTCAGAAGTGCTTTGGTGAGGATCGCTAGTACGAGACTGCTCCTCCTCGCTTAGAACTGTAATGGAGCTGTAAGTAATCTCGTCAAATTCAGCGAGCTTCATATCACGCGGAAGAACAGCAGGGACGCAAGAACAATTGAATGCCCACAAATTTGAGACGCCATTCACTACTCTCACGACAGAGCGTGGTACGAGTACATCTTTCTTTGCGTAGCTCGACGTAAGTGGCTGGACTTGCGCGTCAAACGATGAAAGGTCGGCAGCAGCGAAGTTGACAGGGATACGTGACAGCGACCAAGGCGGTACGAGCAAATCTTTCGAAACAACACAATAGTTTTTCACTGGTAAGGATGTGTCGGCAAGGGTGGCGAGAAGCGCGCTATTCAAAGTAATTTCGCCTGTGCCACAGTTAACGGATGCACCACAATCCTGAAGAAAGTCAATCCCGAGAATCACGTCGTGAGTGCACCGCGGTAGTACGAGAAATTCTGTTATAAGATCTTCTCCTCCGAACAAAACACTTGCAACACAAATACCAAGGGGAACTAGGCACTCTCCACTGACACCACGAAACGTCACACCACCATTCCACGGGAACATAACTTTCCGACCCAGCCTCTCTTTGAATGTCACACTCATGACGGAAACGGTAGCACCAGTATCCACTAATGCTGTTGCAGGTATACTATCAATTAACACACGCACTTTGTTCTTCACCATCATAATAGGCAGAGGAGTATTTCGCAGAGACGCAGACTGTCCGGCGACCTTACCTCCATTGGTCGCGCCGGCTAGTTTCCCGACGGCGGTGGTGACACAGCACGTCGCCGTGGTGACGGTGAACGGCGTTGGCGACTGGTTGGGGGCGTCAGGCTACGGTGTGGTGCTTGCTGCAGCAGCTCCGTCGTCTTGGTCGAAGTACCCAGCACCTCCACCACAAAACTGTTACGGTTAATGTTAAAACGGCTTTATTTAAGGGACGGGATTGATGGTGAAGTCAAGATGGCGTCCCGAGGCTGCACACGCTAACGTCTTCTTCCTCTTCTGCTCGCCCGGCTCATGCCGTAGCAATATTATTCATTACTGATATAGAAGAAACTGTTGCAATGCGCGTAATGTACTTGCGAGAAGAAAAATAATTGCGTTCGGCGCATTCGGCTTGCTCTGCCAGCCGCCATTTTTGTTTTGGTGTCCCACACTGACAGCGGCAGCCGCCTGCTCGTTGACCCCTTGTCATTCCCCAGCAAATGCGGAATGAAAAAAGAAAATGTTTCTTTTCGCGGGAAATTTAATCTGCATAATGATCGCACCCCAGAATTTGCGTCAATTTTTCTGACAAAAATTTGTGATCATTATGCGAGTAAATACGGTAGGTAGGGGTACATGGAGTATTTGTGATTTCAAATGTGAATTGTGCACTTTTGTTTCATATTGAAGCATTCAAATAGAAAATACTAATTTAAATTTTTTCAGCTATTTAAATATGGCCAAATGTGCAGGGTTGCTTTGATTATTTATGGCTTTCTGCCATGGAAAAAGGCTCACACGCATGTTCTGCTGGTAGCTTCAAGTGTTCATTGTAGGCAAACCAAGAGCTGCAGTCAACTATCGGTTTTCACTCATTTGCAAGCTGCCCACTGCAACAAACTTAAACCAAAGGGTTTTTTTCTTCTTTTTTTTAACTGTATCTTTTTATGTATCCTTTATTTTTCTAAATTTGGCAAGCAGAAACAATTCTGCATTTGTATCACTATTTAAAATCCATATTTTTAATATATTCATATTCAGTTAAATTAAATTATCAAATTTCACTCTTTAAGCCCCCCCCCCCCCCTATGTAATGGGATGTATTCACAGCAGTGTAAGCAGACTTTGTTTCTGAGAATATTGCCTTAGAAATGATGACATTCTGTGGCCATCTCCTGAAGCTGAGACTTTGTTTTACTCGTGACATTATGCACTCTGAGGTATCTTGATTGCAACATTTTGATGAGTGAATGTCTCTTGCAAGAGCAAATTTTTTAAATGTTAGTGTTATAGAAGGCAGGCTTGTAAGCCAGGCAGAGCCAGTTTACTTTTGGGTTTTAGCTTGTTATTTAAAGGGATTTTGCGTGCTTGTTTGTTAAATTTGTTGATGAAGGCGTCAAGCATCTGCTGAAACATTGTCACAGGAGCAAATGAGTGGCAAGCGTTACCTATGATGCTTAGCCTCGAGAGTTACTGCTCTACAGGGAATTAATTACTAGCTCATGAGTGATTACAAACATAGCTTATATGCACATTACATGTTGTTTCTTACTGCACTGTAGTACTAATTTTATCAGTGCCTTTTCACTGTGCTGCTGAACACACCGATTGAACTACCTGTGTCAACTACTGATAAAGAAAAACATATTAGTATTTGAGTTTAGCTACATTAGTACTAGTTTTCTAGCATTTTATGGGGTCATAAGCAAGTACTCAAGAAATGGGGTGCTGTTACAACAAGACACGAAGAAAGAACAGACGGTTGACTTGTTTGCAGGTTTATTTGCATCCATTTTTTTTTGTCTCGTCTTAGTGCTGTATTCACCCAATTTGCACTACCTGCTATGTAAAAGCATAAACATAAGTTAAACACAAAAGCCTTAGTCAATGGTTATATTGCGCTCAGTTTTAAAAACACGATGAAGGACAGGACGTGGACGGCGCTACATCCGTCCACGACCTGTCCTTCCTTAATATCGTGTTTGTAAAACTGAGCGCAATATAACCATGAACGTTCACCAACTAGCCCCCTTCATTGCTCTACTAAACGCCTTAGTCAAACTAAATAAATAAAAAGCAACCTCTGAGTTGTCCTTTATCATATCTTTGTTTATTCATCTATATTTGTTTAAGAAATGTTTTTGTCTCTCTCTTTGACGACTAGTCTATTACCCATTCTAATGCCATTAGTAAAATTTTACATTACCAAATTTTACAGCTTGATAGCTGCGCAAGTTGGTATGGTGTCATACTTAGTGGGCGTAAAAGACTGGGTGAGAAAGTGGACAGACAAAACCGCAGCCCTGTGTTTATCTACGTTATCATCAGCTTTCACATCGCAAAATGCGACGCTTGTTTCACAAAGTGAGATAAGCTCATGGTTAGCTCTCTTGGTTGAGTGACTGCTGTGGAAAAGCGATGGTGACAGGCTCGGTTCCTGGTTCAAGATGATTTTTTATTCGCCTGTGAGTCTTGCTTTCCGAGGAACTGAGGAGTTTCTTCAGTAGCTTTTTGCTACATTCAGATGGGTGCCAACTTTCTTCCTCCACCTTCTGGATTTATGTAAAAATAATGTGCTTGCTCCTGTGTTCCACTCAAATTTGATTTATTCTCTCTCTTCTCTGTTACCATCTTGTCATGCAGCAAAAATAATTCACAGCAAGCAACAGCTCGTAGTGATCCTTACTCTACTCTGCTACTTATCAGTGCTACGACTATAATCTCAAGCATTCACTGGTAGAAAACACTACTCTGTAGTCTGCAGACGAACATCCTCCTTGTTGCTCATGAATCCGTGCAGGCAACTGGGTGAGCCACAGAAGGCGGTGCCCTTCCTCGTGGAGCTGGTGCGGAGCCAGGCAGACGAAGGATGGCACCGGCTGGCAGCCATTGGGCAGCGCCGCTTGCTCGACTGCTATGCTCAGACGTGCGAGTGGGGGCGCTACGTGCGCACGGCGCTCGCCTTGGCCGCCTGTTCCGCGCTACCTCTGGACGAACGTCTCCAGCTATTCGAAGAGGTTCAGCCGTGCATGCAGAACCTGCGTGAGATGGGTTCGTGCTGCCATCTGGTGCTGCGTTGCTGCTCCTGTAGTAAAAAAAAAAATTATGAAGAGTTACGAAACCTGAACTTTTGTGCCCCTATTAACAGCTGTAGCTGTTGACCTCCTGGGTTTTTGCAAAGATTTGTTTGTATATCTCATCAATATGACTTGTTGCTGTGGTTACCTTGTCGCTACAGTAACATCATGCGTAGCTCAAATCCAAGCAGGAAAACAGCTTCCTTTGTAATAAAGTGCATTGGTGAGCTAGTTGGCACATGACTTCGAAAGCAAACAGTGCTGGACTAAACAGGAAGACACAAGACAGAGCGCCGACTACGAACTAAATGTTTATTTTGTGCAAGGCTACATTTAAACCTTAGAAAGGAGAAGATATTATTCCTTACCTCATGCTGCCCTTGACAAAGTTGTAACAGGAGGCATCGAAAGTTATGGATCTGTTCGCTTTCAGTATGTCATAAGCACCAGCACAGACAGATTTCTTGACCTACTTCATTGCTACCTCGGCAGCCAGAACGAGACCCTATTTGTTCATGAGGAAAGCGTATGCATCGGTTCTTTCTTGGTTCTTGTTCTCAGCGATCTGCTTCTGGCTAGCTATGACCACATCTCAGAGACAGATGATCATACGGGTGATGCGATCAAAGTATTTCAGTATGTCAACGACTACCTCAGTATTCTTCACTTGACACAAGGCACCCCTGCAAAACTCTGCAACTTTTTTAGTAGGGGTGTGCGAATACCAGATAGTAGATATTGAATCGAATGTTGAATCGAATCCAATCAAGAAAATATATGAATATTGAATCGAATATGCAATATAAAAAAATTAATACAAATTTTATGCATACAAATTTTGTGCGAGAAAGAAACTAGGAGCCTACTATAAAATTTGTACTTTGGTAGCAACCGCGCAGTTTGCACAGCGGCGTGCGCTGTATCTTGAAGGTGATCTGCAGATGTGACAACTTCAGAGTCTGCTAACTCGTGGCCTGCCACCGCTTGCATTGCTGGCCCATCTTTCTCGCACTGCCCTCTGAGACACGATCACGAGAAGCACCCGGTACCTCCATAGCACGCGCACAACCTGTAGCAACTGCCAGAGGAGGTCAATGCAATATGTTTCACGTGAAAAAAAGGAAAATTCATATATAAGTCGCACCTGTGCATAAGATGCACCGATGAAAATTCCAGAAAAAAAATTCAACTTATACACCAAAAAATACAGTATGTTTACACCCACCCTCTCCAAAGCGCCAGCATCAGCAGAAATATTCACCTCACTGCGTTCACTATGAGACCGCTAAGGGCGATGATGGGGGTATTCGCTTCCTTGAGGTGGAAATGGAAAGACCGGTGAGAGGGAAGATAATGCAGGGTGACAATGAACAGTCCTTGAAAGAAAACCCAATGGTCGCAGGGCTTTTGTGAGAAACATCGTGATAAGGCGTGCACGCAGCCGCTGTTCCCCCACTTCTCATGCAATCCGCTAGCCACAGTGCCACTCCTACGCCGTCGCTAGGAAGATTGAAGTTGTCAAGTGGCACCACACGTAGGGAAAGAATGTGAGCTGCATCCCTCGGCACTTCCAAGATAGACAGAAAAAGAATCCACAAGTGCGATTCCAAGTGTGATGACCTAAAGCGCCTCAACTATGGCAACTACAGGTACTCGCAGTAGGGTACTTGCATAACCGACTTGCAGGCATCAGATAGCCCATGGTCTATTCAAGTTGCATGAGTGTCAGCAATGAATGCGTTGACCTCCTATTCTGAACCGACTCGGAAGAGTCGTTTGCTGTGTTCAAAATTATGGCGTTTTACATGCCAAAACCACTTTCTGATTATGAGGCACGCAGTAGTGGAGGACTCTGGAAATTTCGACCACCTGAGGTTCTTTAACGTGCACCTAAATCGAAATACACAGGTGTTTTTGCATTTTGCCCCCATCGAAATGCGGCCGCCATGGCCGGGATTTGATCCCGCGACCTCGTGCTCAGCAGCCCAACACCATAGCCACTGAGCAACCACGGCGGGTGTTTGCTGTGTTCAGTGATGATGAGTAGGTGCTAGTGTACCCCATCATTTACCATTTGAAAATAAACATGCTTTCTTCGATTCCGAAGCCATTTGTTATTCATTTGTTTAATTGATCCGGTTAACGAACTAATTACCATAGTGCTAATTACACTACTGCAGCTAAATCTCGATATAATCCAGTTGGTAAAATTGGCGCTTTACTTGGCGTATTGAAATTTCACTACATTGAAGTTTGACCTTGCATTGAAAGAAGTGCAGCTGCCGACTTATCTTTCTTACACAGAAGAGGCTGCAAGAAATGTCCGAATAATCGGCCAGTGGAAAAAACTGTTTCATTGAAATTGAGAGTAGGCGACCAAAGTAATGGTTTGATGCTGTGTTGACAAAGAGCTCTTCACAGAGGCCATGAGGTACTTGGAAAGCCCCAAAAATAAGTAGGTCCAGTGCACTGTGGTACTTGGTGTAAGTGGAGCTTTTGCATCCACAACTTTCTTTTTCACCTAGAATTGTGTGACACCAAGGGTAATGTTCACTTCAGTGAACCACTGTTTAGACAGTTCAACCAACATGGCATCGACATTTCTCGAATGATGAGAAAGCTGTGCTTTAAATTGAATAGAAGTTAGACGACAGCCTCAATGACAATAACAGGAACTTTGTTTACGCCTGCCACATTTGCTGGTTTGCAACATCGCTTACACACATCATGTTCGAAAAACTGAGCAAGAGTCAGTGCAGCTTCTTTAATTTCTGTTGCCTTTATGCATTGGTTCTGTTGAGTAGGTAACGGTGCCGCGAGCTTAGTCCTAGTAAGACCTGGCACGGAATCCTGAATATTGGTCAGCTACTTATATCCAAAACTTGTTGCTTGTGCGGTGCACTCACTGAAAACATTTCGATTTGCAGTAAATGTAGTCTGTTAATTGCAATATTTCAATCAATCTTATGGCAATCTGTCTTTATAGAGTCATGAATAGCTTCTTCCAACTTTAAGATAGTGGAGAGTGAGCCCTATGGTTTCCCGAGATGAGGGGTAACATCCTTTTTCTTCTCACTGATTGAGATTTCTTGCAAGATACTAGCCTTCTCCTCAAGCAAGATGGCATTGTGTTTAGTACCGCCACTCATGCTGTCAGGGTTTACCAGTAGGAAGCGTTAGCCACAGCAAAAATGCATCACATGCTGATGCCTAATGTGTACCAACATGCACATTTACAGTCATTGTTATTGGACATTTTTTTAATAGAACTTTTTGACTAACACGGCCATATTTGAGTTAAGAGGCTCGTCATCATAGGGAGCTTCAAAGAGCTGTAGGGACTGTGAATGACACTGTGAAGGAATCATGGCTTAGACTTAAGTGAATTTGTTGTGGACCACAATGCATTAAGACGTTTTATGCACCATCATGTACAGGAGACGGGCCTGTGGCACTGCCCATGGAGGGCCTGGTGTCGCTAGAAGCCGATGAGGCTAGTCATGCCCTCGCACCGCCTGCATCGACAGTGCCTCGGTGGGCAGAGGGCAGTGAGGTCGAGCTGTCGTTGACCTTGACAAGCCAACTGCCCGCTACTCTCAAAGGGTGCATCCTGACCCTACACCTGAATCGGCTAGAGGCACCTCCATCCGTCACCAACACACCAACTGTAAGAGGTCTCAGGGTCTCAGCCATGTTTCACAGCACTTCAGCTTTGTAGTTAAAACATGCATGCCTGCCAACTTTTGCCAAGCTTTATTAACTATTATTTTCTTGGCTAATTGATCAAAGGGTCATTAGGGTTGCCACCTCTAGCGCAAGAAAAAGAAATGTTCACAAACGAGGTGGTACTGCTGACAAATGCATATCAGTACTTGAAGCATTATCATGTGAAATGTCGATTTATTCTGGATTTGCGGGCTGTTTGTACAGTTAAACCTCGATATAAAAAAGTCAGTAAAATCGGCAATTTGTTGTATTGAAATTTCGTTCGATTGAAATTCAACCTTTTATGCAAGTAAGTACAGTCACCGATCGATTTTTCTTACACGGAAAGGGGCCACAGAATTTTCCGAATTATTGGGCAAATGAAAAACCAAACGTGAATGAGAAATCAAGTCATTTTGATAAATTTGGGAGTCTGCGACGAATGGTACGGTTTCACGCCACGTTCATCGACGATATCTTCTTGGCAGTACGAATTCAGCGAAGCCGGCCATGCTTTCACGTGCACTCTGCCCCCGTGGCTGATAGTGTCGCCCGCACTGGGATGACGCTATCAGGAAAGTGCTGGCAGCGGGGAGCGAATGCTTCGTCTGTCTCTCACTGCACCGGGTCACTGAAACTTGAGATTATGCAACATCCAATACTAAATGCGCGGTAAGACAGCTTACACGGTGCCATGCTGTCTCGGCATGCCTACCCTTTGCATACGCGGCAGATTACCTCTCAACCAGGGTATGTGGTGGCGTATGCGCTCAGCCGTGCTTACAGCCATGTGCAACCATGGCTGAGACGCGTGCCAACTTACCCTCCACTCCGCCTCGCCTCCCCCTAGCCCCCTTGCGCGTGCTTGATCGCATTACCGCAAGCTCGCTCCCCTCCCCCTCTTTCCCTTTGCTCGTGCTGGACGGTGGCAGTCGTGAAGCCGCCATCTTTCTTCTGTCACCCTCGCACACTTGCACTTGCACCTCAAGCACACAGTGCGCGGGGTGCGATAGGATATTATCGCACTTGCACTTTGTGCGGGGCATTATGCAGCTCCACTTCGGCAGTCGCTCTTGTCATGCAGCGCGCAATTTGAGAGGTGCGTTTGTAAACAGCCGCTTGTAAATCACTCGTTTGATCTTCTGCGTTCGCAGAAGTTTCCATTTATTGTCTCGGCATCCCTTTGCAGCGGCAGTGAAATTTCGTTATATTGAAATGGCATACAAACACACTTTGTTATATTGGGGTTCTAAATACATGGTGTTCTATGAACAAGAGGTTATGAAAAATAAATACTTCATTATATTGAGAATTTTATTATATTGAAGTTTGTTATATTGAGGTTTAACTGTAGTAGATATGTGTAGCCGTTATTGTGAGGCCTAGAGTCTACTTAGTCCTCTAGGAGTTATGGTTGAAGCAAATTCTTAACCATTCAGAAATGGTTTGTAGCCAGTATGAAATTTTATATAACAAACACTGGTTCAAAGAAATAAATGAAAAGTGGTCTGGCCACCCTTCACGTGACTGGGTGTTATACTGCTACAAAGAAACGGGACGCAGGAGTCACTGCAATATCTCATTATATCTGTCGGAGCATATAAAGTTTTACAGGCGACGACCTGTTTATGCCTTTTCCTTTTCCACACATCTTCGAACTGTTCATGTCTACTTAACCCACTAGGGAGTTTTAGATTTTTCGTACGGAAACAGCTTTGGGTAGCCATAGGGACATTTGCGCAACCGAGCTGCCATGTCCTGCATACATTGTTTTGTACCAATTTTGCTGTCTTTTGTATACTTTCCTGCATTCTTTTGTAAGCATGGTGATTTATGTCCCTGAATGTTGGCTGCGCAAAATCTAAAGCTCCATATTGTCTCAAGTGACACCAGCTGGCACCACAAGAAGGAGTGAACAGTGGTTATATGATAAACAGCAGGTGCAGCATCGTGAAGTAGCATGTGCACACAAAATAGGAGAACTGAGCATATCTTGGTGTCTCTTCTTACTCTATAATGGATGGACACAAAAGAACCTGATAAGCAAGTGTGTTGATACTTGGAGGAGCCGTCAGAGTGCAAATTAGACAGACACAAAAAATCAGAAGACCGGACAGCACTGGCACTACATGCATGGCTGATTTATTACAGTCCCAAGAAGGAATGGATAATAAGTACGAAATAATGTGCATGCACACAAATCCATTACAGCAAAGAGCATGAATCATGAAACCAAATCTTGCTCCCAAATAGAAGTAACAGAAGTATTTCTGACATACTATGTGCCTCGTTTTCTTATATGAAAAGTCCCCAAAAGTTAATGTGCAGTGCTTTCCTTGCTTCTGCCCAGAATCTCAATCTCGTGGAATCGAGGTTCACAGCTTCAAGTCATGTTATGTGCTGGCAGATGATTGTTTCCTTTATTCTTAATTCTTTTTTTTCTTTATTCTTCTGTTCTTCGTGCCCATTTTATCTGTGCTACGGTGACTTCCCCAAGAGAATGGACAGTCATTTCTTTATGGTTATGTACAATCCTGTCTGACATGACTTGGCTATTTGGGCTGGTCCTACCAACTGGTGTCCCTCGCCTCCAGCAGAAGCATCGTGGCCGGTGGAGTTGGCTAGCTTCGAGTGGCCGCCCTGGTGGGTGGAGCCCTCGCATGGCTGTGCTGGTACCCCGTGCGGCAACAAGCCCTGCTGCAGGCCGAGGGAGCTCCGGCCACCACAATGCGGGATCCGTGGGACTGGTGTGCTCCAACCTGCCCACCGTGCCGCCCCCTGCACCGTGCCTCACTAATGCCAGTGGAAGCAGCGACACCGTCGAGTTCCAGCTCCAGGGTGTTGACCTAGTGCCGGGACTCAATCGTTTCACCTTCCGCCACAAGGTGGGGAGTTCTGTAGTATCTGGTACAGACTTCTATTCCCAATCAGTAATTTTGAGAAATTATTTCACATTTTCGTGCCGTAATTTTCCCTGTGGCAGTGGTTTGTTTGTGTGATCAATTTCAGCTTAGAGAACTATGAGATCAGAAAGTAATACAAACGGAAGGTGAAAGTAATACAAACGGAAGGTGTTCGATTCTTTTGGTCATGTACACATCTGTTGCATATCATATTGACCGCAAATAAAGACGGGGACAGAGGGAGAGAACACCATAAACAGCACGGGCGGTAAACACCAACTAGGCCAAAGTGAAGTACTTCTGACACATCTGTTGGTTTAGCCAATCAACACACACTGAAAATGCTGTTGCCGAAAGTGATCAGTCTTGAATGTGGCCCCTGTTGCCTTAAAGGGGGCCTGAACCATTTTTTGTCGAAGTCTAGAAATGCATTTGAAGTTAAAGTAGACTGTTTCAGAAATATTTTACTTCAAAAAGTTGAATGCCTAATGCGTTCAGCAGAAGCAGAGTTACTGGCAATCAAACATCCCTTGTGGGGAGCTTCCGCTCCTTTAATGACTTGCACTACGAAATCTATGGCAAAGCGGGGCGTGACCACAATGCTCTGCCTACTGAATGTCACCGTGGTGCATGCTTCAAATTTGATTTTGCATGCTCACGTAGACGCCACAAGTTCCAATTTTGGCACCTATTACAGTAAAAGCTCGTTCATTCACAACTCGTTAATTCGAAATTTTGGATAATTCGAAGTGGCCACCGTGGTCCGTCCAGCAATGTATTCAAAGTAATATGTAACGCATCCCGCTAATTCACACTGAAATCCACATCGTCGCTGATAATTCGCATTCCATGCAGTTGTGGAATGAGAGAGTGCTAGTGTGCAAGAGCACATTGGCGACGCTGGTGTAGCTGCGCCGGTTGCGCGGCTTTGCTTTTTCTATCTATGGCTCTTTTTTAGGCCTGACTGGAGAGAGATGCGTTTGCGCCTGGCCAGGCATGGCCAATGCCTCTGTTGCAGGTTGCTTCTCTCTCATGAGGTTCTGTATAAAGCTCAAGGGTGACAAAATCGTCGCCATACGCCGTATGCTGTATGTGCGAGTGAAAGTGTGTGCAAGGGTGAGCCGGCGTACGCGGCTCAATCTCGCGAGCGCGAGTGAGGAAGGTGGGGCGGGTGCACGCTCTCTCCTGTCGTGCGTGAGGCACGGGGATGAAATGGAGGGAGGGAGGGGGAGGGGATGTTCTTGTGCAGCTGCTGCTGCTTACGACGTGGCCATGGGGCTGTAGTATCTTGAAAGCGATCTGCGACGTAGCCAAAGTGTGCGCGCGTGTGGGCCTCATCCTCAAATCGATCTGCGATGTTTGCATAGTGCGCGTAGTGCCAATAGCTTCGTATGTGATGTGCTTTCTACGTTTCGTTCGCATTGAAATGAGCACTGTACAGAGGCCAGTTCACTTGCTGCTACTGCCGCGATTCCTCACACTACCGTTTTTTCAGCGAGTTTCCGCGTTCATCAAGTGAGATGTGTTAATGTTTACCTGTGCGCGCGTGACACCGTACTTGTTAATTTAGTTAGCGAATGTTTACAGGTTCATGTGGCCAATAAAACTATTATCCTTACTTCACATAGCTATAGACTAATTTGCAATCGCAATCGATGCTTTGCTTTTCAAGCGAAACTGCGACATTTATTTTTTCTCCGCACCGGTTGGCGCGACGAATGCGCAGAGGGAGCAAGAGTTATCTCGACGTTGGGCATGTCGGACCGCGTCCGGTTACGCTGGCTGCGCCAGTGCTTTGAATTATAGGCATTGTTCTTCACACCAACAAGACGTATCGTGTGTGCCTGCATGCTTACGCCACGTCGGACTATATATGCACTTAACTCGGCCATTTCTTGGGGACTTTCATTAGTTCGAATTTTGTATAATTAGAATTTCTGTAGCGTCCCCGTGGAATTCGAATTAACGAGCTTTTACTGTATGCACGAAATGCAGTTGTCCTCAGCGAGTCGCACTGCACTCAGTCAGCAAACTCATTGCGGCACCCCGCAACGGCCATGGTGCCTACACTATGTAGCAGACTGCAACTACATGCAACTGTAGTGCGTATGTGCAGCGTTTCCTTTGTGCATGACAGTGCTTGGCTGTGCGTTCACTCTCATATGCTCCAATCTGGCCATGCTACGTGGTGTGGACCAGCTTTACCCTACACCAGCTTGACCAATGGATAGTAGCCACATCCAACCTGCACATATTGAAGCGTTATTAATAACTCAATATGAAGCGAAGTCTGCCAAGGCATCTAACTATTAGCAACCAGGAGCGAGCGCATGCTGGTGAGCCTGCATGTGGTCGGACCTTAAGTTTTGTGTGGTTGAGGCTACTTGAGCATTTAAGTTAGTCGAAATTAGTGAGGCCCAATGGCTACGACACCGTTAAGTAGGGTGGCCAAAGTTTAATTTCTACGTGGTTGGCTGCGGCCGAGCCTGAACAGACAATAGTTGGCTTCTTCCAGTGGTGAATATCTCCCGTCGAAAACGCCTATTTTCGGCCAACGCCAATACCATTCTTGAGAAATAATCGTAGCTCACAATGTTTGATTGCGGTACTTACCTGATTCTAAAGCGCGGCATTTTTGTTTTCGAGAAAATTGGGCCGACAATTGCCTGCTCGGTGCAATCGGATGCAAAACCAAAACCGCCTTCGCGGCGTTTGTATGCTTTACCGCATAACACGAATGTATTGCGGCGAAGCTGACTAAAATTTATGCGGCGAAGCTGGTTTTAGGAAACGGGCCGCCATTGTGCTACACATATTATACCCTTGCTCATTTTTTTTTTTTCCTAGGAAATCGGGTGCGCGTTAGATTTCTATTTTGTTTAGAAACTTCAGTGTAATGTCTACGTTAGTCTTCTACTTAGGACATATAAAAAGTGGGCGCACGTTTGATTCGGAGGTGTGATAGACTTGGGCAAATACGGCCAAATGAATCAGTGGTATGTTTTGGCATTTCTTCTGCATCTTGTTTAATTCGACATGCGGGATAATTTGGTCAGTTTCGCCGATAACGTGAGGGCGGAATTAACGGAAGTCGACTGTAGTACTATGAAATCTGTGACGTTGCACTGAGGGGACGTACCAGCACTGGAGCTTTGTTGCTAAATTCAAAAAGGGAAACTTTGACCTTAACTTTTGCTTACAATGGTCTGTGAACCTGGTACTGTGAAATCAACCCAAATACAGTTTTGAAAGAATACTCGATCAGTATAAGCTGAATTAGCATTCCCCTTTAAACCCCACAGTTTGATTCTAGTTCTTTCCTGTAGTGGCTCTGTGACAACAGTGTTGCTTCCCTGCAGGTATCTCAAGTGGGCTATTACATGGGTCGGCAGCTGGACCTACGCTGGGAGCAGCTGAGCCTGGCACAGCTCACACTGGGTGGGGGTCTCACAAGCAGGGGAGCAAGGCTTTCAATGGCCCGGCCACCCGCCTTCACCATCTACTATGACAGCCCCAAGGTGGCATTGCACTTTCCACAGGGTGAGATTGACAGTGGCGAGAACACGGCAGGCACTATGCAGATGGTTCACATTTTACCTCTGCCATGTGTATGTGTTCCTGTTCTCACGAAGCAGCCTCAGAACTATGTTTTGGCGATTTAGTGCCAGACTGGCTACTTTTGAGGCTTGCTAGTCAGGAAAATGCCCGCTAATCCGCTGCTTAGCTCTCTTGAAATTAATGCCAGATGTCATACCAGGACCATAAAATGGCAGTAGTAATTGAGTTTTGCACAGTCATTCCTTGCACTGTAACAGTAGCATGTAACTAAGCTAGAAGTAATATTTATGTCTTCAGTGATAATGCCATGTAATATCAGGCTATCGCTCAAAAGCGGCTTTAAAATGGCATGGAGTGTCGTGGCGTGTGGGTTTCTTTCATATCACTCTACCACAGCTTGGCTACTTTTTTCACCTGTGGCCGAAGTAACCAATTTTTTGTTACTTCAGTGAATATTGTGGCTACTTATTTAGTTTTGGACATGACAATTCGGATCCACATTGCCACACAGCTTCTCATGCTAACTTGCCCTCTTTTGAGGTTATTTTTGCACTGCCTTGTCACTTTCTTTTCTTTGCATTCTCAGCTTTTAATTTACCTTTTTTGTATGGTTGGCTTATTAAATAAAATAAAGCCAGCCTTAACAGTGTTTGCTGCAAATTTATCGTCCCTCATAATTTTTGATGCCCTGCTCCCAGTAGTTCTGTTCTTCATTTCGATGATTATGTTGGCCCTAATTTTTTCCATTCTCGAGTTGCCTAAATTGTACAGTACTATTTCTAAAGCAGTACTTAATTTAGTGTTTCGATAAATGATTAAAAAATAAATTATGTATGCTCTAAATGTAAAAATATTTTTGTCACCTTACTGTCACTTAAAAAATATTCACTCATCTGTTCTCTAAGATTTTAAATGTGCAATATAAAGAATTGACCTTCAAATAGTAAAAATTCAAACTCTTTGGCTTTCCAAAGAAGGATGCTAGAAAAATGTCTGACGCAAAGACATTCATAAGTCATCAATAGCCAAACAATGCCCACATTTCCTGCTCAGGCTGCTGTGTATGTTTCTTTGTACTAGTACGAGGTAGTGCCACTAAAAGCAGCCATGCATTTCAAATGACGAGTTTGTTTATCTGCTTTTATACTTCTGTCGTGTTGTGTATATATTTCCTGGTATTACTCACAGTTCTTGTTGGACTACATCCTATTTACCTTCACGTTATTCAAGCACAAGTTTGCAGTTTGGCTTCTAGGAGCTTGAATAAATGCTGACTGAACATATGAATTTTTGTGTTTATTGAAGGATCAAACAGTCATGAGCACAGCAAAGAAAGAAAGAATCTAAAGAAGTTGAGGGGCAAGCTGAGATTTCTTTGTGACATTCGTTACTTAGTTGTTGTCTTTGTAATAAGCCACTGTATATCGTGCATATCACAGTCAACTTCATTTGAAAGTTATGTTTGCTCATGTTTGCCTTTCGTCATCTCCACTGCGTTTCACTGTGAATCTCTTCAACGGCGATCAGTAAATCTTCATTATGAATTAAAAAATGGCTCATTATATCCATTTATAGGAAATTCTTCTTGGGTTTTCATGAGAACTTCAAGTGGAAATGTGATTTATTAGTTCACTGGAAACCATTTCACTATAGCAAGCTATCACTGTTGCATGGTCATGTCTGTGCCAGTCGACTTGTTTCCATATTTCTGCGCCATGTTATTGCGCATCGCGTCTCAGCCATACCATCCAGTCCTGAAGCCTGTACTCGTCACTGACGAGCTCGGTGTGCTCTGTGCTCCCGACACTCGTGCAGGTGAGCTCCTGGCTGGGGTGCGGCAGAGGCTAGAGGTGGTGCTGACAAGTGGCAGCATTCCTCTCACTGCCGAGCACCAACTTCACCTCAAGGCCTCCAAGGGGCTGCTGATCAGGGTACGTGTTGCTTGTGCCTCCCTTGCTCTTCTCATCACTACCTGAGATGTTGAAAGCATTGGAGTGGCGGTGGCGTTCTGCTAACGAGATGTGTTTCCATTTGGTCAAGGGTGCAGACATGTGAGAGATACGTTGTGTTTCCCTGACCGCTGTGTGCATGCGCTAGTTGAGCAAGAAAAATTTTGGGACTGCTTCCTATTACGGAGGTATTACGGAGGAGGACACGCTTTCCTCCGTGCGTCCTTAGCTGAGCTGAACTGCCTGACCATGGATAAATACAATTAAACCTTGATATAACGTAGTAGGTAAAATTGGGACATTTGCTTCGTTACATCGAAATTTTGTTGTATTGAAATTTGACCTTTTATGCAAAGAAGTACAGTCACTTATCAATTTTTCTTACATGGAAAGGGGCCGCAGAATATTCAGAATGATCAAGCACTCCAAAAAAGCAAATTTGAATGAGAAAACTATTAGTTTTAATGAATTTGGCGACGAATGGATTGGTTTCACGCCATGTTGATGATATCTTCACATAGACGGTATGAATTAAGCGAAGCCAGACACGCTTTTGCATGCATTTCACCCCTGCGGCTCATAGCATCACCTGCACTGTGACGGCGCTATCATGAAAAGTGCTGACAGTGGGGAGTGAATACTTTGTCTACCTCTTGCTCCAAGGGGCCTCCGAAACTTGAGATTACGCAACCTTCAACACTAAAGAGGTGGGAAGACAGCTTACATGATGCCATGCAGTCTCGGCATTCCCACTCTTTGCACGCACGTGGCAGACTATCTCTAAAGAGGGGTGCGCGACTGCTTATGCACTCAGCTGCACTTATAGCCATGCGTAGCCACGGCCGAGACGTCTGCAAGATTACCCCTCCCCCCCCATACTGCCCTTCCCCTCGCACTGACTTGATTGCGTTACTGCGAGCTCACTCCCCTCCTCCTCTTTCCCATTGCTCGCATGGGGAGGCGGCAGCCATGCGGAAAACCACCATCTTTCTTTCTCACCCTCACACACTTTCATTTGCACCTAAAGCACAAAGTGCGTGGGTGCACGATAGGATCTTATCGCACTTGGAGTTTATACGGAACATAATGCAGCTTCACTTTGGCGGTTGCTCTTGTCGTGCCGCACATAATTTGAGGTGCGTTTGCAAGCAGCTGCTCGTAATTCAATCATTTGACCATTTGCATCCACGGAAGTTCCCATTTATTGTCTCGGCATTCCTTTGCTGCGGAAATAAAATTTCGTTGTATTGAAATCGCATACAAACACACTTCTTTATATTGAGGTTCTAATTATATGGTGTTCAATGGACAAGAGGTTATAAAAAGTTAAATACTTTGTTATATTGAGAATTTCATTATATTGAAGTTTCTTGTATTGAGTTTTAACTGAACTCCTCTAAAGCTCTCTCTCCACATATGTTTTGTAAAGGTTACAATACTGCACTTGTAATTGAGGGGTCTGTAGTTCGAATCACAGGTACAGTGTGCTTTTTTTTTTTTTTTTGCAGTATTATGTCGTTTCCCCCTTTGATTTCTGCAGTGGTTCTTTACCTATGCTTCACCACCAGGCCTGACATGGAGAGTTCCTGCTAAGGGGAGCGAAGCGACCCAGCACTAAGCGGGGGTGGGGACCTAGTAGATGCCACTTTAGTGGCCGCTTACCAATGAATAATTACATCTTACTGTAAATTTGTTGTTTTGTATGCTTCCTCATTATTGACTTTGTATCGGCCACTGTAATTTTGTTTGGACAAAAATTAAGCGCTGGTTCTCGCATAGCGTGCACTGCCATCGGCTAGGGATGAATGGAACAAAGTGTGTCCTCCTCCATAGTACCTAGATGCAGCCCTCAAACCTTTCTCTCACAATTCGCACATGTGCAAAAGCATCAGGTAAATGCGGCACAGCTCCTGCATGTCTGTGCCCTTGACAAAATGAAAATATGCACAGTAAGGTTGTTAATGTGGGTCTCTCGTTTCTGTGTGGCTTTGGGATGTAAACTCATGCGTAATTCGGGTCCTTTTAAAAAGTGCATATGATGCTAAAAGAAAGATAGCAATGCCATCAAGGAACAACAAAGCAGCAACAGCCACATGTTGCTTTTGGTTTCTTTCTAGCTGAGCTGTGACGTCATAGTCTGTCATTTCATTTCACTTTAGCCCCATCCCAACCAAAAACAAAAAGAGGTTAATCCTTTTTTTTTTGTATTTATCATTCTCTTAAGGGCTTCTTTAATAGGCACCTAATACCGTATTTATTCGAATCTAGGCCGATAGTTTTTTCCAAATACGTGATCATATTCCAAACTCTAGAGTCGGCTTAGATTCGAGGATTTTAAAAAATGCGGCAGTTTTTAATTGAAACTGCTAAATGTGGTGCATAGCTAGCGCCATCTAGAAAAGTCAGTATCGTAGCCGCTACTAGCCGTGCCAGTACCCAACAGGACACAAGCGAGGTCGCCATTTTCACCTGTGTCGTGTCGGTCGTATCAATGTGTGGCGTGGTGTTATCGCGATGGCACCAAGCAGGAGATGCCACTACAGTGCCGCTTTCAAGCAAAAAGTTGTGATTACCACAGAGGCATCGTCAAACCTTCAAGCCGGGCAAGACTTTGGCGTCGACGAGAAAAACGTGTCGTTGGAGGGGACAACAACAGCAGCTTTTTGCGTGTGCCGCAACGAGGATGGCATTTAGAGAGCCAAAGAAAGGCCGTCACCACGAAGTGGAGACAGTTTTGGCCGACTTTGTTTAGACGCAGAGAGCAGCTGCCCTTCCAGTAAGAACAGAAGTGCTCCAAGCGAAAGCTAGGGAACTTTCGAGGGAGCAAGGCCTAACACCAAAGGATTTCAAAGCCAGTCGGGGTTGGCTTCAGAAATTCATGAAGCGCTTCAGCTTCAGCCTCCAACGTCGCACTTCAATCGCCCAGAAGCTGCCAAGCGATTTCGAAGAAAAGCTGATAGCTTTTCAGCGCTACGTGCTGCGAAAGAAAGAGGCAGCAGGCTACAACCTTGGGCAAATCGGCAACACTGACCAGACGGCTGTGTATTTTGATATGCCAGTGGCGTACACCATGAATGAAAAGGGTGCCAAGGAGGTGAAGATGCACTCTGCGGGCTACGAGAAGCAGCACGCAACTGTGATGCTGTGCTGCACAGCTGATGAACATGAACTCCCTCCTTTATGATATTTAAAAGGAAGACACTGCCTGCTTGAGAAACTTTCCCAAGAAATGTCATTATGCGGGCAAATGAGAACGGGTGGATGATGGGCGCGATGGTGGAAGAGTGGGTTAAGATTGTGTGGCGATGGCGTCCAGGAGCCCTTTTGACAAAGAACTCGCTCCTTGTCGTCGACTTTTACCATGGGCACTTGACCAACGTGAAGGCTGCGCTCGCCCAAGCGAACACGGACCTCGCTGTTATACCGGGCGGCATGACGGGCCAGTTGCAGCCACTTGATGTCTGCATCAACAAACCTTTCAAGGATCGTCTGCGGAAATATTACACGGACTGGTTGACTGACGAAGACCACATGCTAACGGCAATGGGCCGCATCAAACGTGCATCGCTATCGCAGCTGGCGGGCTGGGTAGCTGCAGTGTGGGACAACATCCCAGGTACTTTGATCGTGCGCACCGCGAAAGTGCAGCATATCTAATGCGCTTGATGGTATCGAAGATAGTGCACTGTTTGAAGGTGACAGTGAAAAGGAACACAGCGACAAGTCTAGCAGCGACGACGTTGAATGAGCTCTGCATGTTCAGATTCAATAAATGCTGTTTGCATTTTGTAAACGCTGTCCTCGCTTTTTTTTTGTTCGACCTACATTCGAGGTAATATATATATTTTTTTTGTTGGCTTCGGACTTTAGGGGGTCGGCTTAGAGTCGGGTCGGCCTAGATTCGAGTAGATACGGTAAGCCCCTCATTGCCTTCTTTTTTTGCATTCACAGTGAACATATTGTATAGTTATGCAGTTAACCTTGACATAACGAACTTGAATAAAACAAATTATCAGATATAAAAAGGTTAAAGTTCCTGAATGTAATATTTTTTAAGCCATTATCAGTGTGTAACAAATCGTATATGCTTATACGTTATAACAAATACAGTAGAAGCTCGTTGATATGATTCTGTTTAGTACGATTTCCCAATGCCAATGTTCACGATTGAAAAAACAAAAAATGACCCAAAACAGTTATGCTTCTTTTTTTACTCATTGATGCATTCCTGGAAAACACTATCTTTCAGCACTAATGTTCAGTACATCAACAAACTGTGATCATATTATACATTTTTCTGCCTCTAGATTTCATCTAAACAAGAAAAGGCGTGAGGCGTGCACAATCAGGAACAGTAGCTGCCCACCACAGCAGCTTTACTGCAGTGCTCGCCCACCCTTGTCACCTAAAAAAATCGGCCCACTCAGTTTCCTATTCTGGTACCAGCAAATCTCCTCGTGGTCATTGCATGCCAAATTCACAGCAATCGACACCAACCCTATTGCGACAAACATCTTCACCTACCTGTGTCGCAGAGCGCGTAGCGTAGTGCTGTTGGAAATGTACTGCATGCTTTTAATAGGCGATAGCGCAAATGTGCCGCTGTTCCCTGTTGCAGGTGGCGCATAGTAAGTGCCATGTTACGCTCTGGCAGCATTGTAATGTGGCGCCGCCCACCAGCTTGGTTTTGTTTCTGTTTTGTTTCGGTTTACATTGCGTCTTGAAATACTACACAACAGAAAAACGACAATATGCACCTCTGTCCGCTTGGACCCCCCCTCTCTCCAAGCTCAACGTGCATCGGCATCTTGTGCTTCAACAATTAATTCTAAGTGAGCATGTCAAGTCAGAACATCCCACCTGAAGATGCTGCTGACTCAGGTAAAATTTGAGGAGGGCAAAAGTAAGCTTGCTAAAGCTGCAAGAATGGCAATGTGCATCTCTGGCTGCTCGGGCCCTATCAGCTCTGTGCTCATCAGCGTCTCATGCTACTGCAGTTCATGCAGCGCTTTGCATTATTCCACTACAGTGAAATCTGCCATTTTCTTTTTCACTTTGGATCATACGTTTTCTGGGTTAGTAAGTTCTTTTTTGTGTTTTTTTCCTTCTAAAACCTGCTAACAATGTTCTAATGTATCAGATATAACGAAATTATTTCCATGTCGGATGCAACTTTGTTATTACGAGGTTTGATTGTATAAAGGTAAAAGTGCACACAGTGAAAGCAGCATACGTGCTGTACCTAAATGATGAAACATCTGCTGCCTGCAGCCCAGCCCTAGAAAGACAGACTCTGAAGCTGAAGAGGCGAGCTCCGAGTGTCCTCTGCCTTCGTTGTCTCCATTGTCTCCACCTTTCGCTGATGAGTGCCGTGTGCCAGTTGGAGAGCCCGGTCTGGCAGCATCGTCAACAGAAGGGCGCACCTTCTCTCTGGTGCTTCAAGCACCGCTGGGACCGTCGTCCTCACCTGCCTCACACCAGGTGGCGCTAGCAGTGGAAAACTCAGATGGTGTTGCTGTTCTGGGGTCGTCGCAGACAGTGGCACTCCACTTTCTGGCACCCTTTGCCTGCAGCCACCGGCTGCAGACTTTTGACCAGCGGTGAGTTCACTGCACGATGCTGCTGTCAGTCACACACCTGAGCCGACCGTGTTGGTATTGTAATCTTTTAAAGCTATCTCCGCTGCCATTGCTGCCAATCCTGCCTTTCTTTCTATGCTTTGTAACCACTCCACCCACACCACCGGAATGCTTTGCCTCAGAAGTGGTGCAGTACTGCCCTCATACCATGCCACAATGCATGAGGCAGTGTAAAACTAGAAAATTGTTCCACTTTTCTGTAATTCTTGACAGGGCTTCACATGCCCTCCGCATTCTTGGGTATACTGTATTTGCACGAGTCTACTGTGCCCCCAATTGTTATGCGCAGTTATATTATCACCCAAATAATAAAAAAAAAACTTGGTGCAGATTCTACCGCACACATCAAGTAACGAAACCTGAGCTGACGCATACCATGTTAAAACAACTTTATGGAGCACACAAAGGTACTCAGGCAAGCACACATCTGAATCTTAGCGGTGAGTCGCCATCGGAGTCCGACAACGCCTCCTTTTCGCTGTCTACTGACCACAGAAAGCCATCTTAAGTTCCATCTATTGCATTACAAATGCCACACGTACAGCAAACTGGAAAATGGCGACCGCGAAATTAAGCATAAAGACACAATGTCCGTTCAATGGCAGTCTGGTTAGCTACCTTGCATTGAGATTTTTTTTTTAGCACTAACCAGTTTCGTTTCTTATTTTGAATAGAATTAGTTACGATTGTAACGCACATGCAAATTTGAACTCGCTTTTTATTAAAGAAAGGTGTACGTTAGAATCGTGCAAATACAGTAAGCATCTTTGCATATGAGAAGAAATGTCGCAGAGTTTCCAAAGTTTCTTGTGGACTTCGCAGGACAAGGGAAGCAATAGCTCAGGGCTGTTAAGTGCCCTGCATGGTAGCCACAATAAGCATTGTGCTATGCATAGTTGTAGTTCATGTAAGAAGGCCTTCTGCCTTCGAACAAAAAGAAAGGAAATGTGAGAAAAACATATTAACCAGAAGAACATATGATCTGAAGTCACTGAAATCTTTGGCAGACTCAGCTGTAGTTGAAATCTATGCAATGTGAAGCATTGCGCAAATTGTTGCAGCACGAGACGCAGGCGTGCGCCAGGCTGGTGGTGTCTGAGCAACCCGAGATGTACGTTGTTGTTTTTGGCGGGTACGGCAAGCTTACGTTCGCGCTTCTCGAATTTGGCCTGATTCAGTATAGCTTATTCGGAGGAGGGCATTCTGGCGATAAGTTTTGATGTCCTTACTGGGTACGAATTGTTGCGGCACGCGATGCCGACACATGTCGAAGAAGGCGAGGCTTAAGCGGCCCAGATGAGCGTTGTCATTTTTTTTTTCTATTGCGTAGTGTTTTTAAAACGAAACCGAGGTGTTCAGCTCCGCCAGAATACGATACCACCAGAGGAATACATGAAGCTTACATGGCGCCATCAGCAGAAAACTTTGGCACGTTTGGGTTATCATCTATTAAAGGAAGGGGTATGTGAATACCGGATTGTAGAATTTGAATCGAATATCGAATCTAACCAAGAAAGAAAAGCCAAATACTGAATTTAATATAGAATATCGGAAAAATTTTCACAGAAAGTAATACTTACAAATTTTGGGTAAGAAAATACAGTGGTGCACATGCTTGGGTGTCTCCTAATATTGCATAGCAAGAACATTGCACGCTATAACTAATTGAGGTGCATAGAATTCAAGATATACAGCTTACTCTTACTAAAGGGAATACCAAATTAGCATGCCAGTGCTGATTACAGCTCAGTTCTCATATATGAGGTTCTCATAAAGACTTTTTTTTATCAATAGAACTTCTGTTGAATAGAAGCAAGTGATTTTTTACCTCTGAAACCAATGTATTAGGGACGTTCTGTTGAGCTAAATACCAATGAGGTTCTCAATTTTATAGTGGACCTGTGTTTTGCGGCAGCCACTTATTTATTGAATATAACGTTTTGCTTTCCTACCTTTATGGCAGTTGGATTATTGTAAGGCCAATCTGCGTGACAGGCAAAAGGACTACGCATCACATAACTCCGATCACTGCTCTGTGTGTAGCCGACGTCGATGGTAAAGAGCAGGTGCTGTCCGTGCGATTTCATTGTCAGGTTCGGTGTGATTTGTCACCTGTCAAAGAACCTGAAATCTGGAGGAGGAGGAAAAGCATTTATAGAAAAAAAAATAAAGCAGAGGACAAGCAGGTGTGTCTGTACGGGTAGGCGCCCTCAGTCCAGGGCTCCTGGAGGATTACAGAAAGTTCATGTGACGCTCGCTACGCCCCCCTCCTTTTCTTCCTCCTCCTCCTCGTTCACCCACTGTCTCTTACTTTCATTTGTGGGGTGGTTTGACAGCTTTACTAGAGCCGCGTGGCTACTGCAAATAGATCTACATCGATTTGGCACCAAACCATAGCTTTAGTCACCAACGCTCAACGAAGCGGCACCGATTAGGCCTAATAGCCTAGGCAGTATGGCCGTGATGAAAATTCACTGTTGGTTGATGTGATAATGGGCCGCAAGCGGTCGCGGAATACTTGCCACTAATATGTTCATGTGGGTACGTATCTCATTAGTAATCGACGGTTGTTGATGCGACGTGAATTTCATAGCCGCGTATGCAACACTATATGCGTTCCTATCCATGGGGCCCAATCTTTGCACTTTATGAAATACATGCTGCTTCTGTTGCTGTTCCCTCTGTCCGCATCGCATTATCATTTGGATTGGTCCTGTCGACCCGAACGAATCGGGCCGACGTCGGGGAGCGGTTGCGGCGACAAAGTATGCTGCTGCATCAGTCGGGGCAGCCCATCCGCGGCACGCTCGGTGCTCCTTTTGTGCCGAAAATGAAGTGAAACGCTCCCTTGGATGGCATCAAGCGCGAGGAGCTCCACGGCGCACACAACATGTGGCACTGCATGAGTCTCTATAGCGAATATATCAAACGTTCGAAAAATCAAATAGTAGACACTTGATCCTCGAATCGAATTATTCAAACGTTCACTATTCGATTTGATTCGACGATGTTCGAGTATTGGCACACCACTGATTAAAAGCGTGCAGTACACTTCCAGTGGCACTATACCACACACACCGTGACACAGGTAGGTGAAGGTATGAGTATTATTGAAATAGGGTTGGCAGTGATAGCCGTGACCATGGCATGCGAAGGCTTGCAAGCGGTTTGCTGGTACTGGAATATGAAACTGAATGCACGCCAGTGTTTTCATGTGACACGGGCGGGCAAGCACAGCGGGGAAGCTGCTGCAATGGGTGGCTACTGTTCTGGGTCACCTTTCGGTGTTCCAGGTCACCTTTTGGTGTTTACGTCGAATCTAGTGGTTGCATGTACCATTCGAGGCGCTCACAGTTTGGTGATATACTGAACATTAGTGCCAAAAATCATGTTTTCCGGGAACATGTCAACCGGCATAAAAGAAGCGCATTTGTACAGGGCAATTTTTTGTGTCCTCGATCACGAATGTTGATGCCAGGAAATCGTATGAAACGCGATAGTGCGAATGAAAATCTTCTGTATTGTGGTGTGGCCCTCTGGCTGAATTACATTGCTCTGCTGTTATCTTAGTAAGCCTGCACATAATGTTGCCACTGGCAGTGATGTGTGTCTTTTAAAATCCTCAAGAATCCTTGTCCAAATGGTCTTTCACCTGCTGTATCAGCACGTTCATGCATTACCGAAATAAAGTGAAGCTTCATCATTATCACCAGCATAATTTATGTCCACTACAGGATGATAACCTCTTGCAGCGATTTCCCAATTACCCCTGTCTTGCTTCAGCCAGCAGCATTCTTTGCTTGCAAACTTTATCACCGTTTAATTCGTAGCACCCCTTATCTTATAACACCACTATTGAAAAACAAAAAACAAAACTCGTTACTGAGTGTAAAGTTGATCTGATTTCTAGTGCCGTCCCTTATAATTTGTCGCGTGAATACAAATTACAAAAACTGCAAGAAGGTTTTGCTATTGTCCGTTGCTAATTTCTGCGAGCTACATGAATGAGAGGATCAGAAAAGGATTAGTGGCTCACAATCAGCAAGCATTTGTGCTTTCACTGAGGCATGTAACTGGTTCACATACCTGATTGGCTGATGCTATCTACAACTTCTTCTGCGCCGCAAGCAGAGTTATTGAAACACAAGCATTTTTACATATATAATAAATGCTTGTGGTAGTGAATGGGTTATAATTTTGAGTTATCGCAGTAGCTTCGGCGCATGCAGCACATTTTAGGCTGTGCTGTTGTGGGCATCACGTCCCTGACAAGGCTTGACACGTGTGTGTGCGTGCTGCAGGAAGTACCTCCAAGTGAACCTGCAGGGCCTGACATCACAGCCCTTCACAGTGGGGAATGCCACCCTGCTGGCACTGGACAACGAGCCTGTGTACCTCAAACCCCTCCACTCAAGCTCACAGCTGCTGGTCAGTGATCAGTTTGGTGATAGCACATTTACAGCTATGCTGTGTTGGCGCTATAAAATACAAGATATTGCATAAATAGGTGGTGCCCGCGCTCCGCTCCCCACAGTGATGGCCCTCTTAGAGTACACAGTCGCTGGCCGATTCTTCGGACATGCTTGATTATTTGGACAGCTCCGTGGCTCCGCCAGTGGCCTTATAGACTTAATGTATAAGGGCAACTGAAACTTCAGACACCTTATAGCACATTGCGCGATAATTCAAACTCCTACTGCACGGCCATGTGCTAATGTGGCCAGTGAGTCAAGCAGAAATAGAGATACAGTAAAACCTCGCTATAGCGAAGTTGAAGGGGGAGCCATAATTACTTCATTGTATTGTTACGTTGCAGAAGTCACATACTAAGATGGATTTACAATATTTATAAGAGAGAAAACGACGCATAAACAAGATGGCTGTCGTGACCGATTCCACCTCTACACGTCAAATCGTCTCCTTCTGACTGGCGCCACAGTTGGTTGCTCAGTAACATAACCTCCGCCTGTAAAGACGCCGTCTTGGCACTAACTATAAGGAAGATGAACTCGCGGCAAAGTAACGCTTTAGCCGGGACATATGCATAACGTTCGTGGGGACATGCGAGTCCACTGGAGCGATCTTGTAGTTGGCATCGCCAAGCTGATGCAATATCTTGTAGGGCCCTGTGTAGCGTGGCAGCAGCTTGTCAGACAAGCCGATGTGGTGACATGGTGTCCGTAGGAGGGCAACGGATCTAGGAGGAAATCAAACATCCTGATGTCGAAGGTTGCCGGGGCATTACAAAGGCCGAGTGGCATAACCTTGAATTGGTAGAGGCCGTCAAGTGTTACGAAGGGAGTTTTCTCACGGTCCATGTCATCTACCGAGATTTGCCAATAGCCTGATCAGAGGTCTATGAATGAAAAGTACTTGACTCCGTGCAGGCAGTCCAAGGCATCATCAATGCATGGCAAGGGGTACACATCTTTGCGTGTGATTTTGTAATGGTGTCTGTAATCCACACAAAAGCACCATCTGCCATCCTTCTTTTTAACAAGGACAACAGGGGATGCCCATGGACTGCAATATGGCTCAATAACACCTTTCGTCAACATCTTATTGTCTTCTCATTGTATCACTTGCTGTTCAGCATGTGAAACATGGTTCGGCCGGCGGCGTATCGGATTGGCATCTCCGGTGTAAATACGATGGGGGACTACCGATGTCTGGGCTAAAGGGCAGTCATCAAGGTCAAAAATGTCACAGTAAGTTTCCAAGAGACGACGGAAGTAAGCAGCTTGTGCCAGAAGAAGATCAGGTGCAATCATCTTGCTAAGTTTGTCGGTGAATTGGAGGTTCCTGTAGAGGGTGACGGAATTTCGGTGTTAAGAGCCGATATCTTGCAATTGTTCGCAGGCGAGATGTCGCCCAAAGACATGCCTCTGAGAATAATTTGAGTCAAGCAGTTAAAGTTAAGTCGAGGGAGCAAAGTCTGATTGCCTGTAACAGTGAGCACGGTACAAGGAATGGCCAAATTTCTTTCAAGCCTTATGTCAGCGGTGGGACGTACTGAATAGGTGCCATCGGAAACAGGTGGGAACAATAGTAGAGTGATGTATATAGCGGCTTGAGGCGACAGGCACATGTCTTTGGGAGAGCATAACCGTGGTTGTGTGACTGGTGGACTATAGCAGCCGTGGGGCAGTTCAAGCTAAATAACACTAGACGTGTGATCTAAAAGGGCTCAATGGGATGATAAAAAGTTTAAGCCAAGTATAATGTCATAGGGGCATTGTTCCAAAATGGCAAACAAAACAGTCGTGAGGCACCCCACGATGCCAATGCGAGTGGTGCTCATACCAAGCACGGTAAGCGTTCCTCCGTCAGCGAAGCAGAAGGTGTGTGATGCAGCGGGTACGAGAACTTTATTCAGGCGTCGGCGCAATCGGACACTCATCACGGATACGTGCGTGCCTGTGTCAAGGAGCGCTGGGACACTGACGCCATCAACTAAAATGTCCATCAAGTTCTGTTTGGTTGGCAAAGTGATCAAAGGGTTTTGCGGTTGAGTGCGTCAAGGAGTGCTGGGACACTGACACCATTGACTAAAACGTCCATCAGGTTCTGTTTGGTCAGTAAAATGATCAGAGGGGTTTGCGGTTGAGTCGTCAATGCAGCGTCACCTCCAGGAGGTGCATCGCTTCGTTTTGCGGAGACGGGCGTCAAGCTGCATTGGGGACTGTGGGCGACGTGCCTGTGGTGATTGGGACGATGATCGACGAGCTGATGGCAAACAGGACTGGTGGTGTCGGAATGACGAAAGGAACTGTTCCAAGGAGCATGAGCATCATTCTTTGGCTTTTGCAGTGCCAATGGAGGTTGCTAACGACGCTTGCTCTGTTTGGGGCGATAATAACTAGTGAATGACAGTCACAGAGGGGAGGAGACAGTACTGTTGTTACAATGGCGAGCAAAGTGACCAATACACCAGCAGGCAAAACTTTGTGGCTGATCGTCTGCAGTTCGCCACTCGGCTGGATTTCTGTAGCGTGCAGGATACCAGGGACCAGTCGATGGACCTTGAGCATGAGACAGCCGTGAAGCTGTAACGGCACATACAAAATGAACTCCAAGATTAGTGAATTCTTTACGGTCTATTGCCTGCACAAATGGTGCTGTGGGCAAGTTGTTCGGTTCACTGGGGCAGGAAAAGAGGGCTGCAGGAGCCATAGCTTGAAGTTCTCGCTGCACTATTCGTGTCAGATCATCTGGTGATGATGGTTGCTGCACTTCTATAGTCGTGTACAACTTTAGAAAAAAGGGGCATTTACTCTGCCAAGGCGAATGCACACGAGCTTCCAATGGGCGTGCACTCTAGAATGACATCACGAGCCGGGCAGCCGGTGACCCCGCCGATGGACGAGATGGCCGCCCACGCATCGAACTGGGCCGAGTCACGTCAGTCGTATGCGTCTGCCCCTCATCAGAGTGAATTCGCAAACTGTTTGTGGTGGTCTATCATACTGGAAATATTATGGCGAGCTTACGATGCATCATTTGTGCCGCATGCGTTTATTCTGAGCCGTAATCCGGTGACGAAAGATTGCAGTGAGCATCGCTATATGTGAATTGGCGAGACTGCAGGCATGAAAAAAAAAAAAAAAGAACGTGAAAAGGAACGAAAAAAGAAAAAACATTTCACATTCCTGAAAATAAGGTGTGAAAACTCAACACACACACACACAAAATATAAATCTGATGCAATTTAAAACCAAGAGTATTTATTTAAAATGATGGATGAAGCGTTTTTGTATCTTTCCTGCCTCAATCGTCTTCTCACCCGAGGTTTGTAATGGTTTCGATAAATGCATTGTTTTTTTTAAGCACTTGTTAAATAGCAACTGATTCATTTTAAGCTCGGAAAACAAGTAGTAAGTGTGCCGTCTACATGTAAACCAGCGCAAAAGCAATGCGGAGCTGCTCTTTCTTCTTTTGTCCCTTGCAACGAAGCTAAAAAGCAGACGACGCGCAGCATTGTAGAAGGCAGGGGGTTATTTGTCTCCCGCGATCCGGTATGTGCTGTAGCATTCCAATCACGAGAGCTCTACCAAACGAGTCATCAAAACACAAAAGTCTTTATTTATACCGAGAATACGCATTTTAGAAGCACAGTATTTTTGAGTGGGACTATTTCAGTCGCGGAGGCAATCGGCTGTCACGCTTCAATCGTGTGGGTGGGGCCTCCCCTTTTTTCTAAAGTTGTACCCGACTATAACCTGTTGTCACAAGAGGATGTCACAGCTGTGTTCTGCAGATGTGTGAACGGCGTTTCAGTGCGGCGGCTCTTGGCCTGCTCTGAGCTTTGACACTCTTTTATAATGTCCTGTACTGTTTCACAATTTCTGCACATGAGCAGGTTGAAAGCATCGTCAGTGATCCCCTTCAGTACATGCCCAACATGGTCTCAGCTATATTGCTGTCGGCCTCACAACACAGAGCCAGCACGACCTGGATGTAAGAAATGTATGATTCTGTGGACGTCTGGGTGCGGGTTGCTAGTTCTTTCTTAGTGGTGCTCTTCCACCCGATGGGATGGCCGAATAAGTCCCTCAGCTTCTGTTTGCACGTGTCCCAGTCATTAAGCTCTTCCTCGTGATTGTCATACCACACCTTCGCCGTGCCTTGTAGGTAGAAGACCAAGTTAGCCAACCTAATCGTTGGGTCCCATTTGTCGTGGGCACTTACACACTCATATGGGGTGATCCAGTCTTCCATGTCGAGGTAGTCGGTGCCGCAGAACATTCCTGGATCCTGCGGCTGAGCCAGCAGAACCGTCGCGGTTGTAGGTGTTGATGTGGGCCGCATATTGGGTCCTGTTTCATCCGTCATGTTATCCAGCCTGAGGTGACGACCACTGCAGAGCTCTGTTGTTGTTTCTCATGGGTACCCCACACCTCTTACCCATTCGTTGCAGAAGTCGCATATAAAGTTGTATTTACAGTATTTAGAATAGAGACAGCAATGCATAAACAAGGTGGCTGTCGAGACCGATTCCACCACTACATGTGAAATCGTCTTCTGACTGGTGCCACTCTTGGTTGTGCCGTAACAGTATTGATTACTTCATTATACTCATTATTGCATGTACTGCAATATGAACCTCTATGAGCATTTCAATGGAATATGAACCTCTATGAGCATCTCAATGGAAATTTCACTTGAGGGAAATTCCAAATTACCATCAAAAAACATTGTAAGAAAACAGAATATAACAGAATAATGGATATAATGAATTAAGTGAACTTCCTGTTGATATCCACAAGGGGAATTTCAGTTCATTATATTCATTATTTCATTATCTCTCGTTTTGTTATATAACGAGGTTCAACGGTAATTTCATTTTTATGCCTCACTGGCACCTCCTTAAAACCAAAGCTAGCAAAGCCTTGTTAATGCAATTTTGTTTTTGTAGTATTCGCCGACCACGCACAAATCACAGGACAAAACCAAGCCACTAAGTCATAAAGGCTGCGTTTGCAATTTGCACAATTTGCCATGTGTGTTCCATTCACCGCTTTTCATCCACCATTCATGGCTGGCTGATCCCACTGTAACACGGGACCACTGATGCTGACCACTGACGAAGTGCGAGAATCGTGAAAAGGAATAATATAAAAGGCATCACTAAAATATTGCGGCCATGAACTGTCTAGGCCAAAGACAAGCATACATATGCGCGGAGCAATGCGTTGACAAACTTAGGCCGCATTCTCAGAGGATTGCTTTCGAAGATGCTTTCGCTTTCATGACATTTCGCGGGACTAGCACTGGACGCATAGACGGGTAGCAGTGTTTCGCATTGTGATAAGATAGGATACTTGGCATTGTGCCAAGAATACAGTCAGTACTTTACCAAGAATGAAGAGACACCGAGGCATCTTGTGCTAGTCACGTGAAAATTGAAAGTATGTGTTCCCAAAAGTGACGATCTGAGAATACGGCTCATCTTTTTCGGCCATTTGTGGAATAAGGTCACTTATTTTCTGTTGAATCTGGTATTTGGGACTCTAGGTTATTTGGACTTTTTGGCAGTCCTCGTCAAGTCCGAATTATTGGTCGGCGACTGTATTGGAAATCAGTGGGCCATTGCATCAAAAGGAGGGGAAAATATAGAAAGGACTAGGCATTGACAAGACTGATTGGTTGTGGCAGAAGACAGGTCAGACATTGATATTCTTAAAGTGTCATCCAACTTCATAACATTTTGACAAAGTTTTGTGCGTGCATAAGGTTTTGCATGGCCTCTGAGGCCTCTTTATTTTTCTTTATGAGAGAAGCAGTGCCGCTATCATCTGTAATTGGTATATGACAAAACAGGTCACATACCGTGTTCCACTAGGACAGGGATAGGTAGCGCCACTGATTGGTTACTGATAAAATTGCCATTTTCTCTCTGGCATAAATGTAGGTGATGTGAGCTTTTAAATTTCTCAGGACATAACAAGCAAGTACTGCATCCAAGTACAGCGTTAAACAAAAGACAGCAAAATATACCAGCTCTGTGGGAAATTTGAGAGGAACCATCTGAGTGGTTTTACCAAAAGAACCAGTTCTATCTCTTACTAATGCATTGTGCTGTAGGTGACACTGAAAACTAACTGTAGATGAGTGGCATTACTGCACTTGCTATTGGTTATCTAATAATGCTTCTTACTTGAAGATAGTGTAGAGTCTCCTTGTGATGAACATGAAGCAGCATTTATATATATGTGTTTATTTCATCAGAAATTAAAGAAGTTTAACAACAAAAATGCCCCGAGAATATATTTTGTCGGCACTCTTTTCCTCCACTTTTTTTCATTTCTTGTCACCCGTGACACGAAAAGTGTGAGTTCGAATCCCATGAATGTTGTAGAAGTTCGTTGCTTTTCTACACTTGCCCATCCCTTATTCTTTCCCAGTTCGGGTCTAAATTCCAACCTTGCACAGAAGTTACATTTGAGTGAGCTGGCACGAATTAATTAAAAGGATGCAAACCAAGAAAAATATGAGAAGATGACATATGCATCAGCGTGTGGCCATGTGCGTACAGCATTACAAAGGCATTACAGGCCTACGCAAGCATTACAGCAGAGCAAACGTCCACCTATATTAAAGCAGATTTTGGTTCAGAGTATGAGGCCACTGATACCATTGCCAGCCATAGCATTGCGTGTCTCGGGGAGCTCAATCAATATGTAACACAGCACAGAATCTTTCCTTGCGTGCTTGAAGTTTTTTTGGAAACTGGAAAATTGGGGTGTCAACCAGGGCTGCTCGCCTCATCGGCAGAGCACGCAAAGCAAGTGCGTAAACTAGTACTCCGCCTAGGTTTTTCCATTGATAGTGTGAAAGAGAGAGACCACGCTGTTTGCCTTTATCCAGAGAGTGAGTCCTGCTCAAATGGCGTGCTTCCTTTGGGAGCTGCTCAACGCCGAGGGCCAGCCGCTGCGCCTCTCCTTCTCAGTGCTGTATGCACACGGCACGGGCGAGGATCGTGTCGAAAACAGCTTCAGCCACACCTTCCGCATCGAGGATTACCAGGTGTGTGTGTGTCTGTGTGTGTGTGTGTGCGTGTGCGCGCGCGCGTTCACGTGTGTGACTATTCAAGCACGTTCGGCACTTATATGAATGGCTCTTGAAGAGAGACTGAAGGCAAGCTTTGAATCAACACACTTTATGCACATCACACACCTGCTGTAGTGGCTGAGTAGTTATGGCAACCTGCTCCTAGGTCACAGGCTTGATTCTCGGCTGCCACGGCCGCATTTCAATGGAGACAGATTACAAAAACATTCACGCGTCTTGCTTTGGATGCAAGTTGAAAAAGCCAAGCTTACAAAAGTAATTCGGAGTCCCCCGCTGCTATGTTCTCATTGTTCATGTGCTGTTGAGACACTCGGTTCCAACAAACTTGTCATCAATCTAGAATGTCAAATCACTCTCCTAGAAGCCTGCCAATATTTGTTTCATGCCAAGAGATGACTTAGCTGAAGAAGAAATTGTGAATAGAAGCGCTGCGCTAATCTTCCGTATTTCAAGCCACCTGCGGTGAAAGGAGCCTAATAAATACCAGCTGCGCTGCCAATCTTAAGGTTGTGCTCAGCTGGTCACTAATGCCTGCTTTGAATGAAAGGTCTGCTCAGAGAGGGTGCCACACTCACTCAGATAGCACGAACAGAGCAATATGAGGTAGGTATTCACTGAATTCTTCAGCAGAAAAATCTAGTAACATGGGCCAAACCACATTTTCTTTGAATATTGAAATGCAGCACGATTGATTTTCCAGTTAGTACTAGTTGACTGTAGTTTACGAGTCATAAATAGGGCTTGTAGCTTCATGGGAACTGGTATTGCATTTTTCTCAGTGGCTATGCCAGTCCTGTCTAATGTTTACTACAAGTTCTCTGTGGCAAATTAGAGAACTAATCTCTAGCTTTAGGTTGATTTAATGCTTGCATTTGTACTTCACCTTACCAACTCCATGTAGTGCAGTGAAATTGTGGGTCGTGTCGGCCAACCAGGAGAAAAGGAGCCATGAGAATGGCTCCTCTATTGTTCACCTGTGATTGCCTGCCACATGAAGCTAAGTGAATAGAAGCTCTGGATTATAGCAGTGCACCATGTGTGAGCCTCCCTTCGTTCTCTGGAACTTGCAGACTTCTTTCGTTACTGATAGACTGACATGAGCCCTAGCCTAGCTGCATTGCAAAGATTTGGCAAGATGGGAGTGTTGTGTTCCTTTCACATATTTTTTGTTCTCTCCAGAAGCAGCTAATATAAATGGCAAGATATTTCTCTTAACTACACGGCCCACCTTATGCATGCTGTATATCCTGATTTACAATGCAGGAGTGCTTTAACTTTGCAGACTGATTATTGCTGCTGTGGCTGTGTTGCTGTGCCAGTACACTTCTCTAATAGCAACACCTTGTGAAGCAATACTGAAATATGTTGAGACTGAACTGTTGCTGTAAATTGAGTCTGGGCCCTGCCATCCTTACACAGAAGTTTCGTTATGAATGTGATCTTCATATGGTAGGTTTTCTTTATACTCTGGCAACAACACCCTCAGGTAGAAACAGAGCATTTTCATTACGTTCATTAAACGCAGCCACAGGATGTTTTCACCTAGTGCTTTTGTTCTGTGCTGCATTTCAGTGTGATGGTATTACAATAGCAAAGCATGTATGGTGTTCAAATGCTTGCTAGTGATGTTTATGTACCAAGTGCATACCGTATGTATTACTATACTGTACCTTCCCAGCTAGTATGTGCAAGATTGAACTTGGTATCAACTGCAGGCGCCCGCCATTCCACACCACCTGTCACTGCAGCTTTAGTGGCTATGGCGTTCTACCGCTTAGCACAAGATTGCGGGTTAAATTCCTTGCCACTGCTGCTGCGTTTAAATAGGGACAGATTGGGAAAACGCTCAGTTTATGTACTGAGATTTCTGCTACCATTAGAGGGGTCCGAACCAACCCTCGGGCTTGGTGAAAAGATGCAGTCCACGGATAGCATATGCTGCTGCAGACATCTCAGTCGAATTTTGCAGTTGTGTGCAGTGAATGGAGCTTGGAAGCGGAGTTCTAAGTCGCCTTTTTCTCAAACATTCTCTTTTCAACAGAAGCCTGCCTGCTTCTCACTCTTTTCGGGACACTTTATTTTGTAATATAGCAGATTCCCATATCCAGCTGCTATTGGGCAATAGCTGATATCAGTCAAGGAGGATGTTTGGATCGGTGCACTTCTTCCTGCTGTTAGTGTGTATGTTTACTTACGCAGTTTAATAAACAGGCTGAAGTAAGCGAAAATCTGCTTTCTAATTTTGGTAAGAATTGCGTACTTGCTGAACAAGCCGACTATCGCCTACTCACGCTCAGTCGCGGCCGCCCGCATACGAAGTGAATTTGGGCCAGACTGCTTATTGATGTCGTAGTCATCAGGTCTCTGTGATTTCGATTAGTTTTGAACACTCAACTAGCCTCAAACTGTGCAAAATTTAAGGACATACCACAAGCATGCTTGCCAGCGTGCCCTCACTCCTGGCTAGATGCCTTGGCAGACTTCACTTTGTATTGAGCTATTGACAGTGAACATCCAAAATCAAATTTGAACTGCATGCCACAGTGACGTTCAGTAGGCAGAGCATTGTGGGCATGCGCAGCTTTACTGTAGCCTTCGCAGTGCAAGGCATTGAAGAAGGAGCAGGAGCACCGTGAAGGGGACCATTTATTGCCAATAACTCCGCTTTTGCTTCACGCATTGAACTACTCTGTGCGTAAAAGTATTTCTGAAATAGTCTAGTTGAACTTCAAATGCATTTCCTGACTTCAATAAAATGTGATTCGGGCCACTTTGATGAACTCCAGATGGGAAAGTTTATCCAGAGTTTCCCACTATTGTGTCCCACATAGACAAGCTGTGAGACATAAAGGCAAGCTGTAAAACATGATGCTCATGAAGGGCGCAGATGCGGCATCCATTCGATTACTAGGGACATAGATTGCATATCTAAATGATTAACTCCCCACCCCCTGCACACACACAGGATATCCTAGTCATGAATGGAATAATTTTTTGTGCGGGTGCTTTCTTGCTTTCTTTCACATTTTTTTTTTACCTATATCATTTGCAACTTTGCAGTAAGCTTCAAAGGAAACCCAATACGGGTTTCTAATTTGTATCATCAGTGCCTGTTTCGTCCATTTCTCCTGTATGATTCTTGCGCCGCTTACCATATGACGTCATAACGAAGAAGACTGGCGAAAAGCATTTAATTTGCTTTTTTATTTGTTTATTTATACCATGCAGTGCAAAATAAGATGGCTCTGTGGCTTAAGGTGACACCTGACTGGGATCTCGGAGCCATCTTGCAGTACATGACTGTCTTACTTTCTTTTTTTGCCTCCCCAACCTCTGTCCCCTCAGACTCTATACACAGTACGTGTGCGAGTGGAGCCGCAGTCTGGAGCTGAGTTCTGCCGGACAGACTGCGCATGTAGCCTGCACGTGCAAATCAGTCAGCTGCAGACAACAGCGCCATCCGCAATCATGTATGAGCTTGTTCCAGATGCGACTGCCTGGGCCGTGCTTGGACGCACCGCAGGTGGGTACCTATGTCCTTCCATTGCGATGTAGAGTTGCGAGGTTTGAAGCAGACGAGTTTTTGTTAGTGCCACCTTTGCTGCTGCAGGATCACATTCGGGACACGAAAAAGAAGGCCTTCGTAAGTACTCGCGGATTCCTTTTCAACACTAGGCGGTGCTGCAGTGTGCTCTCATTCGCAGATGCTTTTGAATTCTGAGAGTGGCCTTTGGGTTTCCTTTCAAGATGTAGGTGTTATCTTGAAGTTTCAAAATAATTTGTTATGCTGTGACTCCCAAAGGGACACTAAAGGCAAATACTAAGTAAAGCTAAAGTGATAGATTAGTGCTCGAGTCTCTCTAAGGTGTCAATGTTATCACAAACACAGCCTTAATAACCGAGAAATCGAAGTAAATGCAGGACATGATTAGAGCACTTGCCCGATGATGAAAGCACTCCTCAATTAAATTCTGTCACTATTACTCAACTACTCGTTGCAAAAAACATCCTCGTATTGTATTATAAGATCAAATAAAATGCTTCTTGTCCAGTTCCATTTCATGTTCAGAAAAAAGAACTCATTGAAATTACCGTTGACAACGATGGTCAAAAATTTCTTTTTCACTCGACTGTGTGCCGCCCACGTTTTCGCGTTTCAGTACTTTCCTGATCGCGTAGTGCCACAGTGGTTTTGCTGGCTCGCGAAACTCGCACAAACTGCAAGTAGTAGGAAATTCAACTTCCATGTGATGTCGCGGGATGCCTGAATGGTCTATGCCACTTGACCAAAGAGCAGCTGCAGTGGCGAATCCGCCGCTCTGTCTTGGCTCGGTGCTGCGATCTGTCGAGCGCCGTTTTTCTCACCAACGGCAGCAAAGAGCGGTGGCGGTGTATGCAACGTCACCACTTCCCGGGTTGGTTGGGTGGCGAGAGATTTGAATTTCGAAAAAGGTATTCGGACCCTTCAGATACAATTTCCTCATAAACTAAGTCTTTTCTTGGCACGAAACAAGCATTGCGAGGTTTCTGGAAAGGTACTTAAACAGTCCGTGTTGACTTAGCATTTGCCTTTAGTGACCCCTTACCTCTGTTTCATACATAGCAGGCAGTGCTACGAAGGCTAAAGACTTCCCTCACTGCTCTTATCTGTGACCAAGAAATAGTGAAACATATATTAAAGCAAGGCATAGGTATAATTTGCGTAATTTAATAGAATAAAATAAAATAGAAGTTTATTTACCACATAAGTACAGTTGAACTCACTTATAACGATACCGGTTTTAACAGTATATCGCTTATAACAATGAAGAGCTTCTGCACTGCCGACTTATGTATGTTTTCTATGGAGAAATAACCTGCTTACTGCAATGAATGTCCCCATGCTGCATTATCGGTTATAACAATGAAGTCTGGCTGCTGAGTGTCCATGCCAAAAGGTAATGGAATGCGAAGTCCTTGAAAAAAAAAAGTAAAAGTGCAATTCGAGTCGCTGCACAATCGCCAGCCACCCCAACTGCTGCCATGCGCTTCTCTGCTGTCCCTCTTTCACCCCTCCGAACACGAATGGGCTGCGCCCATAGCTCTGGGCCACGCCACCCTCCGAAACACAAACGGACCGCCCAAACTGTGCTGAAAACGCTGCCGGTGCTGCTCCCAGATTGCTCGCTGGATCCTCATTCTGCGCAATTATGCTAATGGATTAAGTCGCTCGTGCTTGTCTTTGTTCGTTGCGTTGAAGTCGTTCCTGGCTGCGTAATTTATCAGCCTCGTTTCGCTAGCCACTGAAACGGAACATGGCTGATCCACCCGCTGATCATCAGCAGTGCACAACATTGTCGGTCAATAGAAAGAGCACTGCTATAGATTTGGAAACGGAGTGCCTGAATCCTCGTATCCGATCAGGCGATTGTTGTGAACATGCTTGCATCGTGTAACGACAGTGACGGCTACGACGGCGGTGCTGACACAGTAGGGCAGGCTGCCTCAACAATGTCCCCACAGGAGGTCCTGTAGTTGATTCAGGCACTCTGGGGCTTCGTTTTCGCGAGGAACCTTCCACTGCACTACGTGGAGCACCTGGATACCTTGGAGAAGGATGTCGGCATGCTTCGCGTAAAGCAAGCAAAGCTGATGGACATGCAGTTTTCTCGTGCAAGCCAGTGGGAAGTACATGGCGAGATGCTCGTGGCGATCTCGTCCCAGCGTTTCTTCTAGATTTCTCAAGCTGAGATGCTGCCGCGGTAACCTTCCCGCATTTTTCAAAAGGCACTTTTTGTTGCCATCAAAGCAATGTTTCAGCGGAGCTCATATGTCACTTGCCGCCCGTGACCCCCGTTTGCAGTTGTTATAGCAGTACCATTCTTGAATGCCGATGGCTGCAGCTTGTTAACAAGGTATGGTCGCAGTGTGCAGGAAGCAGAGTTAAACAGTTAAACGAGTCAACACAATCTGAAGCCGGATGGAGGAAGGTGGTGGGGAGGAGAACTGGCCTCCCTGCCATTATAGATTTCTCAGAACAGCTACGCCATCACCATTTTGATTTATTTTTTTTCATGCAACCCAGTTATAACAATTATCGGTTATAACAATGGAATTTTCGTGGCACTTGGATATTGTTATAAGTGGGTTCAACTGTACACTGATGATCAATATCACGTGAGCGACGACCGCATGGCGTGTCAGCGGCCTTGTAGTGGCGAGGGACAGCAGGATTGGCAACTTTATGTGCGGTCGTTCAAGATGAATTCTAGTTCGAACGTATTCTGCAGCGGAGTTCTCTTTAGGGGTGCACCTCACCTCTACAAGGCCACTGACATGCCGTGCAGTCGACGCTCACACTATATTGTTAAGGAATCGCTAGGGTGTACATAAGCGGTTGCAATGGCAGGGTAAAAGCTGCATAACAGCACTAACAAGGAGATCCCACCTCCTTGCAGCAACGTGGCAACATATTTATTATGCATACTTGTGGCAAGATAAGAAAACAATACTTATATCAAGAGCAGAAATTTCACAACTGTGAAACAGCAAAGAAATACTTCTCTAGTCACCAACAAAAAAAGTTAGAATTCACAAAAGCATTTGCAGTAATGTGTTTTTAGATACATGACATATGTTTTCATCGCTTAGTTTGTACTTGTTAAGTGATGGGAAGACATAGGATAGTGTTCGAGAGCCTTAACTGGTTTGTGGGCACGGAATTGCCCAGTGTTCAGTGTATCAATATAGCAGAAAGTCTGATTCTGTAGTAAGTTTGCAATGTTTCTTATGTGGGTATAGTATTCTTAATCATCTCACATTTAAAAGAACACATAAGTTGACCTTGGTAAAGGTGGTCAGGTGCCACTCCAGATGCGAGCCAATTTGCCATTGAACAGTCAAGCGGCACAATTCTGCGACTAGCGGCCACAGCACACAGATAGTGCTCATAACCAAGATGTAGTACTATGTCACATAAGGGAAGCACGGAAGTGCACAAATTATATGTGAGTTGTAGTTGTAATATAGTACTAAGGAACTATTTTGCAGAAACCATTGCATATCAAGAACAACTGCACCGCACTGTAAAATGTCAAGAGTGAGATTTCTATGACAGAACTATGCCTGGGTGGCTTCCACAGTGTTGGCTGCTAAGTATGAAAGTGTATGTAGTGAAGACTAATGATGCAACATGCTAGGTCAGGCTTCAATGACTAGGAAAACATGGCTGATTTGCAGAAGCAGCTGGTGAGTTCGTTGATGGTCTACATGTCCTGTGTAAATGCTTTATCCTGCCTACAAAAAACCAAAAGTGTGTTGACAATGCCATTTAGTTGCCTGCTTTGAACCTCTAGTACATGAGGGCGAATCCGAAAGTCTTTGCCCCTATTAGCCAAATTGCGGCTGTAAATGTGAAGTCAACATATCCATTCCCAGCAGTGGACCTTTCTTGGACTGGCTCGGCCTTATCTGCCGGCAGCTCCATGGCATGGCGCTGCTGTCAGTTGCTGAAGATGGCGGTTGCACTTCACATGTCCACGGCATATGAGCAACAAAGTGCATTTCATTTTCTAGGGAGCAAGGGATGAACGCTAACAGAATCCAAAGGAAAATTCAGCCCACGTATTGCGAAAGGTGTCTCGCTCTGAGAAGTGTGAGGTGGTGGTGGCATTAGTTTGCAAAAGGCCGTGAAGACTTGCATGAAAATGAGCATTCGGGGTAGCCGCATGCGTCACTGACTGACGACAGGGGTACCTCAAATTTAGTGCTGCAATGGGACATACGATGGGCCTGAATCAGGATGGGGACTATGTGGAAAAATAGTGTAAGGTACGTAGAATAGTATGTATATTTGTAATTACCTGTGTGTACCTTATTTTGGCTAATAAAAATAGGGGCAAAGACTTTCTGATTCGTCCTGTGTGCTCAGGATTAACTACTTGGTTCTGTACAGTTTCCTGTCAGATTTTCATGTAGACAGTGCCTTGCTTGACAAAACAAACACTGCAACTTCGACCCTGAAAGTGCGGTGTGGCAAACTCTGATGTAATGTTGCATAATGCCTTGCTCAAGCCTGCAGCAGCATTTGCCAAGTTTTGCAAGCACTATGGAACTTGTCTTGCCTTCTTTATCTATGTGCAGGGGTGTTGCAGCTGAGCCCTGAGCAGCGTGAGCAGACCGTCATGCTGGAAGTGAAGCCACTGCAGGTCGGGTTCTTGCCTGTGCCCACAGTGAGGCTGTCACGTTACATCCCGCCGTCCTCGTCCGGGGGAACACCCTCCAAGAGCCTCAGTAAGCTGGTGGAACATTGCGATCACAGCTCTGGCCTTACGTAAAGTCAGGGACAGGCTGTGGGTTCAAATCTGACTTATTCATGGGGTTTCTTGATGTGATTACCTTGTTGTTATTGTTACCTTATGTGTAGCTATGTGTAGCTCAAAGCCGATTTCAAATCTTTCTAATCTATTTCGGTACAATGTAAGGGTTCCTCCCACTCCATTCTACTCATTTCTTATCATTCACAATTGGCCATTCATGTTGATAATGTAGACAAGCCCCTGACGAACCATGAACAGGAATAACATTGGAATAGAATTGTTACGTGGTCCCGGGCCTTGGTGTGTCCTTGAGTTCCTTGTAGTGTCAACTTCAATGCTTGTTCAGGGCAACTGTGCATAATACTGCCTCTCCCCATGTTCTCTCTTTCTTTTATGCAGGTTCTGAAGGCAGCAGTGCGCAGGGCACCGCCAAGCTGGAGCCATTCCTGCCTGGCCAAATATACAATTGGAGCCGAGCCACGCAAGTGCACGTGCTGGCACCTTCGACCAGCAGCTGTGAGCCACCCGGCTGACAAGATGCAGCATCTCGTGTGCGTTAGAAAGGCCTCATGAGAGTGGGAAACCCCTTGCCACCACCCTCAGCGCTGGCCTCGCCTGTACTATTCGCCACGCCCCACCCCCTCCTCCCTTCTGGGCCACTGTACAAAGAGAGACAAGGAAAAAAAAAAAAGAAAGACTGCCTGCTCCCCTTTGAGGAGCTTGACAGGGACGTTTTCTCCGCCCGTTGTCGTCGTACTTCCTATCCTCTTAGGATAGCCTCGTCGTAATTTCATGTTCTGTGGGCCAGTCTTAGCGCCTACTGTCCTGCCTGCAGTGCACCACCCTGGAATGAGTGGCTGATGTGCGTGAGACTCTGATGAAAGAAAAGAAGCCTGAAAAACATTGTGGTGATATTTTTGCCGCACTTCTTGTAAATGCTGTGCTTGTTTGCATAGTCCGCCTGTGTTAAATATCCCCTCCTTACAGCAGGCCTCCTCTAAAAAAAAATATAGAAAGAACTTTCTCCTCTCCTGTGGTAATATATCAGTGACATGCCTGATGCCCTCCTTGGTGTTTCGCGAATTGGTGTCCAACCGTCTTTCCTTTACCCTACTTTGTGTGTATTATGGCATGCAGGCCTTCCTTTCCCTCCCAACTCAGTCAGGCCCTGCTTTAGACTGTTGTACAAAGTTGAAGACAAAGTCATTGCTTCTTTCTTTAGGAAACGTGTTACGCCGTCATGACGACAGGCATCACAAAACTCCTAGCCTCCTGTATTAAGGCCTCCTCTCGTCTCCGTCCGAAGAGGCCGCAAGGGTTGTACATGTTCCACAAGCAAAGCAGCACATTGCGGTTGCTTTGTCTTTTGTTTTGCGCACGCCAGGGTTGTTGCGTGACGCTGTTCAGAGGCATGTGTATTGCTCTAGGAAACAAAAGAAGAATAAATAGGCTACATTGTAATTTCATGCTATTGCACTCTATTACCCTGGGACTTCATTGCAAGACAAATGCGAGCCAGCTTTATGCTCTGTGCCTAACTTGGTAAGTTATTCCCATCATGAATGGCGAAAATACAGTACACAACCTCGTTCATACGCTCTGAAAAAAAAAACGCATGAAATAATGCACTAACCGGGAAAACGTACGATCCGGAGTCAGCAAAAAATTCGGCAGACTCGGCTGTAGTTGACGTCTACGACATGCGAAGCGTTGCGTGACTCGTTGCAGCACGACACGCCGACGCATGCAGATCTAATGGAGGCAAAGATGCGCATTTTCGTGTTTGCAGCTTTACGTTTGCGCTTCGCGATTTCGGCCCGGCTCATTAGCTTCTTCGGGCAGAGCATTTTGGCGGAAACTCTTGACACGCCCACTCGGCGAGAATCGTTGCGGTAAGAGTAGCCGGCGCGCGTCGAGCTCGTGGGGCCCGATCTATCCGAGACGCGCAGTTGTTTTAAGACAGCCATTTGAAACCGAAACGAAATCGGGCTTGTGCGCAACGCCGGAATACGACGCCGCCAGAGTGAAACGTGACGCTCGATGTGAGCGTCGTGTTTTGCCATGGCGTCCCCTGCAGCAAGTGCAGCGAACATTTGGGCTATCGCCATTTAAAAGCGTGCAGTGTATACGTTTCCAACGGCACCACGCCACACGTACGCGCTGCGAAACGGGTAATGGAAGGTGCTTATCGCATCGGGATAGCGACGACAGCTGTGAATGGCGACGTGCGACGATCTGCGAGCAGATATCCTGGCAGGAATAGGACACAGAGTGCGTGGCGACGTTTCCACGTGACACAGGCGGACGAGTACTGCGGGGGAGCATGCCGTTGCGGGTGCATATGTACTGCTCGATCGCGCGTGCCTCGCACCCTTTCTCTTGTATATATATATATATATATATTGTGACGCTCTTAGGTGCATAGTGGGTTCACGAATGTGACGCTCTTAGGTGCATAGTTGGTTCACGCCTCAACAAACAGTATGCGGGGGCACCGAAGAGTGGTGAACGAAGAAGACGACGTGTGGCTGGCTGGCTGAATCTCGACAGGCGCTCAGCTGATCAAGGTCATCACTTCTAACTCTTCCCGGCTTCAAAGTAACGCCTTTTGTGGGCGTAACAGAGTGGTGGAGGTGCTGGGTACGACAGAACGTACCACGGAGTCACAACATCCAGAACTTCGCCGGAGCCGTCGTCTTGCCGGTCTCTTGCCAACGACCTTCCCTATGGCTCAGGACGGAGGTGGACAAATGCCAGCTCTAGTTTCACCTTCTCAAAGGTCAGCGCCAATTGGTCTTTTGCGGCACTACATGGAACCACGCTCGTTCGCGGGAAAAGTGGGCGAAGACGTCGACGAGTGGCTGATGCACTACGCAAGGGTGAGCCGCTACAATTAACCGTTGGGATTCTGTCACTCAGCTTGAATATGTTGCGCTCTTTCTGAGTGAGACAGCGCTGATGTGGTATGAAAACCAGGAAGACTCCCTAACAACGTGGGAGCACTTTGTCGAGGAAATTAAGAAGTGTTTTGGCGACACCCATGCCAAACAGAAACGCGCCGAGAGAACACTTGCTCAAAGAGCTCAAGCTCCTAGAGAAACAGGCACTATATACATAGAGGAAATCCTCAAGCTGTGCAAAATCGTAAATCCGCAGATGTCCGAGGAAGACCGAGTCGGACATCTCCTCAAAGGAATCGCAGAAGATGTGTACAATTTCCTCATAAGTCGGGAACACGTTGATTCCGTCTCAGATGTCGTGCGTCATTGCCGTACGTTTGAGACGTTGAAAACACGTCGCATTGTGCCAAAGTTTGGACACCTGGCGAATGTGACAACCATTGCCAGCGTTGATGAGAGCCCGTCTGCCGATCTTTCTTCTACTATACGGCAGATCGTGCGTGAAGAACTACTGCGGCACCAGGAACTTGCGCGCGACGTCATACGACAACCTGACGCTTATTACCCGCAACACATGGCGCCTGCCGCACCCTGCGCTTCCTGGCAACCGGCGGTATGTGTCACAGACGTCAACCACAGAGGTGCTCCATGGCCACGTGAGGACACATTTACGCCCGAACACCGACCTGCAGAACACCCTCGCCCCAGCAGGTTTGCACGCAGACCGACCGTTCCTCCTGTGCAGCAGGCTCAGCCGCTTCGCTCGGCTACACGACCCCCCACGGCTGAGCGCTTCGAAGGGCAGTTCATCAATCGTCGTTTACCTGTGTGTTATAGCTGTGGCGACTTGGGTCACATTGCCAGGTACTGCAATCGCCGCCAACCACCGAGGTTCGACCGATCGACGATGTCTAGGCGGTACCGCGCTCCTCTGGGCGAAATATATTCGCCCTCGCACACATATTCAGCCAGCCAGCCACACGTCGTCTTCTTCGTTCACCACTCTTCGGTGCCCCCGCATACTGTTTGTTGAGGCGTGAACCCACTATGCACCTAAGAGCGTCACATTGAGGAAGCTTGCCTCACCAGCACCCGGAGCCGCTGCGGAACCGTTCTCCAGCATCCGATCGCAGCTTGACACCACCACCCGCTCCTCGTGTAAGCCGATCGCCCTCTCCGCGGCGTCGATACCCGTCGCCACCTCCGGAAAACTAGCCAGCGCGGCCGTTGGAGGTGAGGTCGCTGGACAATCTTCGATGTCGACAGAGATACCTCCAACCATTTGGATGTTTAAGAATAAGGTGTTTGTATTAATTGACGGGGTTTCATCTATGGCCTTAGTGGACACGGGAGCAACCGTTTCAGTGATGAGTCTGGCGTTTAAAAGCCTTCTAGGACGAAAGGTGATGTTTCGCTGGGACCGTGCCGATACGTTTCGCGGAGTGAGTGGGGAGTTGTTGTATCCTGTGGGCGTGTGTAATGTAGACGTAACCTTGGGTGGTCAAATATTTAACGTGGAGTTCGCTGTTCTACCTCATTCTACGCATGACGTAATCCTGGGCCTTGATTTTTTGAAACTGTGTGGTGCCACCGTCGACTGCAAAACGGGTGAAATCAGTGTAGGTACGAGCTTTTCTGCTGCGTTTATGGAAGGCCCACCGTGTCGTGAAAGTGTGCTTTGTGTATCCCGGGATACCGTTGCGCCTCCGTTATCCGCAACGTGTGTTTCAGTCGCATGTTTCCCCGCCACCGACGGAACGTTTGACGCTACCGTGGAGCCCGTTCACCTGAGTTGCATCAAGAGGAATGTACTGATACCGTATTGCACGTTGTCAGTTGTTCAGGGACGCACCAACTTATGGGCCGTAAACTGTTCGAGTGAACCTGCAATACTACCACAGGGTCTGAAACTTGCCGCCTACCATGAAGATCACGTGCTATCGCTCGCCATTCTTACAGAGGCCCTTCATTCTGCGGATGAGGGCCATTTCGCTAATGTCTGCCCTGCGGCGCACTCCTCATTTCTGGCTATGGTAAACAAGTCGCTCAGCACTAAGCAGCGTCACGAAGTGGCGAATATTCTGCTAAAACATGCCCGACTGTTTGACTTCTTCCAGCAAGAGGGACCACCATTGTTTCCTCCTTCTCGTATACACCATCGCATAGATACGGGATCTGCCCAACCGCTGCGACAGAAACCATACAGAGTCTCACCATCGGAACGCAAGGTGATCAATGACCAAGTCCACGAAATGCTAAATAAGAATGTAATCCAAGAATCCTGTAGTCCGTGGGCAATGCCAGTGATCCTGGTTAGAAAGAAAGATGGTACATGGCGATTTTGTGTCGACTACCGCCGCCTCAACACCATCACTAAAAAGAACGTATATCCTCTTCCGCGTATTGATGATGCTATCGACTGCCTCTCATCAGCGTCTTACTTTTCGTCTGTTGACTTGAGGTCGGGGTACTGGCAGATTCCTATGCACGAGGCAGACAAGGAGAAAACGGCATTTGTAACACCAGATGGACTTTTTGAATGTAATGTGATGCCGTTCGGGCTCTGTAATGCGCCTGCAACTTTCGAGCGCTTCATGGAAAACATCCTGCGTGGTTTGAAGTGGGAAGTATGCGTGTGCTATCTAGATGATGTAGTGATTTTCGGGCGCATGTTCAGTGAGCACAACGCACGTCTCAATCTTGTGCTAGACTACTTGGACAAAGCGGGTTTGGTCCTCAACTCGAAGAAGTGCCATTTTGGAGAGCGCCAAACGCTCGTTCTGGGACACCTAGTGGATAAGGACGGGATACGACCTGATCCAGCGAAGACTGCTACGGTGGAAGCCTTCAAGCAACCTCGCCATGTAAAAGAGCTACGCAGTTTCCTAGGGCTTTGCTCGTACTTCCGCCGGTTTATTCGTGGATTTGCCAACATCGCGTATCCGCTGACATGCCTCCTCCAGAAGGGCGTTCCCTTTGAATGGACTCCTGAATGTGAAGCTAGTTTTCGTGAGCTGAAGTCTCGTCTGACGTCTCATCCCATTCTCCGACACTTCGACCATGCGGCTCCCACAGAAGTTCATACGGACGCTAGCGGTATTGGCATCGGCGCTGTCCTTATTCAACGCGTCGACACCAAAGAACACGTCGTCGCCTATGCGAGTCGTTCTTTAAGTAAGTCCGAGCGTAACTACACCGTTACAGAGCAAGAATGTCTTGCAGTTATTTTCGCAGTACAGCGCTTCCGGTCGTACCTGTACGGGCGCCCCTTCACTGTGGTGACAGACCATCATTCTCTCTGCTGGCTGGTTAATCTCCGTGATCTGTCGGGCCGGCTTGCGCGTTGGACACTCCGTTTACAGGAATATAACTTTACCGTTTCTTATAAAAGCGGCCGCCGACACGCCGACGCTGACTGCCTCTCGCGCATGCCGCTTCCAACGACGGACTGCGACGCGGACAACTTCGACTGCTATATCGCATCACTGGAGCCGGAATTTCCTGATATAAATACCTTCAAGGTCGAGCAACAAACAGACAGAACTTTAGAACCACTGCTCATTACTGCAAGGCAATAATCAGCACCATCCACTCGTTTCTGTGTTCGTGATGGGGTTCTTTACAAAAAGAACTATTCTACTACAGGCCCACGGTATCTTCTGGTGGTCCCGGAGAGTCTCCGTGTCTCCGTCTTGCGCGCTATGCATGACGATCCAACATCTGGACATTTGGGTTCTGCGCGAACTCTCTACCGCCTTCAAGAAAGGTTCTACTGGCCTAAAATGCGCCAGACGACCGCCCAGTATGTGTCCAGCTGCAGCGAGTGTCAACGTTATAAGCGTCCGACGAGTGCTCCTCCTGGTCAACTCCATCCAGTGCCACCCCCCAGCACTCCCTTTGAGCAAGTTGGCATCGACCTCCTCGGTCCTTTCCCGCGTTCATCCGATGGGAATCGCTGGATTATCGTGTGTGCCGATCACTTGACACGCTACTGTGAGACAGCTGCAATACCATCGGCTACTGCAACCGAAGTGTGTATTTTTCTGCTGCGTTTTGTCATTGTCCGACATGGACCTCCCAGAGTCATCATCAGCGATCGTGGGCGGCAGTTCACTGCAGACGTGGTCGAAGAGATGCTTCGTCTATGTGCTTCAAGGTTTCGCCATTCCACCCCGTATCATCCCCAAACAAATGGCCTTACGGAACGCACGAACAGAACTCTTACTAACATGCTGTCCATGTATGTCGAGTCAGATCATAAGAACTGGGACAGCGTGCTCCCTTTCATTACGTATGCATTTAACACCTCAAAGCATGAAGTTACGGGCTACAGTCCCTTCTTTCTTCTTTACGCTCGTCCGCCTCGTTATACACTAGACACTATCTTCCCGTTTTCCAGCCACGATAATCATTGTATATCAGAGACAGTCTGTCTTGCTGAAGAAGCCCGACGACTTGCTTCTTTACGCACTCTTGTTTCACAAGACCGCTCGAAGGCACGCTGCGACCGCCGACGCCGACACGTGATATATGACCCTGGTGATTTAGTGTTGCTCTGGAAACCAACCAGGAAACGTGGACTATGTGAAAAACTGCTGGCCCACTATGTTGGACCCTATGTTATTACGGAGCGCATCAGCGAATTAACCTACCGCATAGCACGTCTCACATCAAATGGCCGACGGTCAGCAAAGACTGAACTTTCGCATGTCGCCCGTTTAAAGCCCTTTATTTCTCGACAGCCTGTTTGACTTGCCCGGCGGGCTTCGTCTGCGCGGAGGGAAATGTGACGCTCTTAGGTGCATAGTGGGTTCACGCCTCAACAAGCAGTATGCGGGGGCACCGAAGAGTGGTGAACGAAGAAGACGACGTGTGGCTGGCTGGCTGAATCTCGACAGGCGTTCAGCTGATCAAGGTCATCGCTTCTAACTCTTCCCGGCTTCAAAGTAACGCCTTTTGTGGGCGTAACAATATATATATATATATATATATATATATATATATATATATATATATATATATATATATATATATATATAAGGTTTACCAGCTAACTTGGAACAAGCTGTGAAAAAAATCTATGCGTTCTTCAGAACAGAAATCGCGGGGATGTTAGCGTTTATCTAAACATACAGTACCACTTTTTTGCTGGTCTTTTTTTGAATAATTAGCCGAGATAAACTAATTCACTTTTTAAATATAGCTTACGGCGTTCAGGCGTCAATAAGAAAGTTGCAGACCTTCACAAATATTGCCCAACCCAGGTACTTCTAACGAGATAGACTTAGCGTGGCCGTTTTTATTCCGGAAAAACGAGAGCCCGCGGAGTTTTAAAAAATACCACGTGACATAGCGCTCTGTGCGCCCGAATGCGCCGCGGTTACAACGCTCTCATGCACGGAGGATGGCAACTGTTTCCCCCCCCCCCCCCTTATGTAATGTCCCCGAAGGGACCCTTAAGGGAATAATAAATGATGATGATGATGATGAACTCGGGAGAGACCCTGACGTCACTCTTTGTGAAGCTAAAGTGAAGCCGAAAGTTGGCGTTGCTCACGGCGTTGCTCCGCCTATCGGGCCAGCTCTCTTGTTTACATTTCTCGCGAAACCACGCCGCGCTGCGCGCAACCGGGCTGCTCGGACGCGCGCGCTCCGCAGCAATACTAAACAATCGCGATGTCTCATTGCATTGCCGTTGCCGAAGTCATGTTAAAAGAAGTTCATTATGAACGTCGGAAATTGGGCCGTGAGGTCTAATCGGCCGCTTTTACCGGCTTTTGTGAAAATAAACATGCCTTACAAGGCCAGCCAAGTGAACTGTTCTCATCAACCGCAGGTACCGGCCGCTGCCCAGTTCTTGCGTGTTTTTGAAAAAAGGTCACCTTTATCGCTGCCTTCTACTTGTTTTTCTCTGCTTGGGCTGCCTGGGGCTTTCAGACGGTCTTGCTAGCTAGACGCGTCAGGCGATACGAAAAAAATGTACGCATTACTGTACTGCAAGAATGCACTGGAGACACGTACGAAACACCAACCCATTTGCGATCCATCTGGAGTTTATGAGCACAAACACATTCTCGCTTGAGGAATCGTCGTGCTTTATTGAACAAACTTCGGGTGGCCGCACATATTACGACAGCGCGCCGGCGCGCGGAGGCATGCATATGTCATTTATGAGTCCGCGTTCAGATTCATCGACTGCGGTCTGAGGTACCTTCTTACCACGGTAAGTGAAGCTTCACGGAACCAAAGTTTTGCGGTAGCCGGCGCACGGTGCGGTACAGTACGCGCGTAGAACCGGCCTACATGCGACCAATGGAACAGCCGTTTGACGTGTTCGCAGGCGTACGTTCTGTGGAGCCTTGCCGACTCTTGCAGCGCATCCGCTAAACTTCACTTTCCTGCGCTTCACGCGCGCACAGATAAGATACGCCTGCGGTAGGGAGGATTCGTTCCTTAAGTCAAAGCAACCGCTTGTTTCCCATCTGCGGAGCAACACGTGTCAGCGCACAGAACCATAACAAGGCCGCCATTGTGGCTCGAAAGGCGTGGCCGCTACAGCAAAGAAATAAAAAAACAGCAAAAAAAGGAGAACCTACTACGTCATTTCCTCCACACTTTTCTAGCGCGCGGAGGGGGTAGGGCCTCTCCTCAGTTTCCTTCCTCTGTGCTTTCATGAGTGATTTGTAAAAGGCGTAAAAACATTGCCAGCGCCGCGCGTTCTCTTACCAGAAAGGGCTTCAACCTTTGCTCGGCTCTGACATTACCGGCAGCGGTTGGCGACGGCGCTCCGAAAAAGCGCTTCGCCAGCAGCCGCTCGCGCCTGTCGCCGAAGAACGCGCCGTCAGCCGTTCATTCCGATATGACGAGAAGAGCAATTTTTTTTCCCAGCGTTCAGGCTGATGCGGAATAGAAAAAACACACAAAACATGCATCATACATCTGGAACCTGTGCGAGAGAGAGCATCATTTGCTACAACGCCGCTTTTCTTCCTAGCTGTACCAGCGGCTAGATGCATGTGAGCTCGACTGTCTATTACTGTCGTGCCGCGCAACCGTTTAGAAGAATTTGCTCGCAGTGCCTAAAGCATGTCGTACTCAAGCGAGCAGAAGGCGAACATGGTCTTAGCCTTGGGAGCGGCATGGGGCAACAAGAGGAAAGCTGCCAAAGTATACCCAAATTGGCAATGTGGGGGAAGACCTAGCGCGAACACAATTATGAGGAGTTACTTGACGCTGAAAGAAACGGGTAGCTTCAACAAGACGCGGCACAGAAAGGGCACCATCAGTGAAGCGGCTGAAGGAGACATTTTGGCTTCCATGACTGCAAACCCTCATTCCAGCGTGCGTGATGTGAGTGGGGAGGTCGGCATATCAAGGTCTTCAGTGTCAAGAGTTCTTAGGAAGGCTGAAATGCAACCGTATCACCTCCAACTGCATCAAAAGCTGCAAGAAAGAGACTTTCAATGGCGGCTTGATTTCTCAAACTGGATCCTTGCGAACAGTGAAGAAATACCGGATTTTGTTGACAAAGTGCTATGGACAGATGAGACAACCTTCTCTAGAAATTCTCAAGTCAACATCCATAATGCACATTACTGGAGCGATACGAACTCGCATTGGGTGGCGCAGACCAGACACCGGTACCAATGGTCATTTAGTGTGTGGTGCGGTATCTTTGACGGAAGAATAATTGGCCCCATATTTTTTGACCATATGCTCACTGCTCAGCGGTGCGTGAACGACATCTTTGAAAGCCCAGTCGAAGATTTTCGCTGTGATATTCCTCTTGCGTTTTTAAAGCGAACTTGGTATCAGCACGACGGTGCACCAGCTCACAACAGTAGCCTTGCCCGAGTCTGGCTTGACGAAGCCTTCAAACGCCAGTGTGTCGGGTGGCATGGACCAGTGGCACGGCCTGCAAGGTCACCGGACTTGACACCTCTTGACTGCTTCTTGTGGGGACATGTGCAAGACCGAGTGTTCCGCAAACCTACCACTACACCAGAAGCGCTAAAGGCAGAGATTGCTGAAGCCTGCAGCGAGATACCGTCTTGCGTCAGCAAAAAAGCTACATCGGACGTGCTGAAAAGGTGCCAATACTGCATTATGGCAGAGGGCGACTTGCTTGAACACATTCTTTAGACTGACATCACAGCGAATAAATATCTACAGCAGTTATCCATGAAAAGAGCCATATGTGTGAAACTATTGTACGACGTGGAAAAGGCACGTAAGTAATATAAAATTACTAATTCTGACAAGGAATGGGCAGGAAGCTAAAAAGCAACCTTCCGTGTCAGTTTACAATTCTTTCTTTTGTGAAAAGCAGCGTAATTCATCACACGACGTTATCAAGCTTGCTATGATGCGTGTTTGCTTGTTGGGGGCCTTGCTCCCAAATTCGAACTCACGAGCTTGTCATTTTTCCTCCGCATGCATTCTGCTAGCGTGAGAGTGCAATCATCGCCGCAGAAACGGGAGCCGCGCTGTATTTCAACTGCCACCCAAACCAACTGGCATTTATCTCGGAACCAAGCACAACGCGATGCTCTGTCTTAGGCAGCACGAAAGGCGCGAAGCTGCCGATGTTTTTTTACAAAGCACGGTTGGGAGCGCTGTAATCGTGGCGCATTCGGGCGCACAGGGCGCGCTGTCACGTGGTATTTCTTAAACTCCGCGGGCTTTCGTTTTTCCCGAATAACAACGGCCACGCTAAGTCTATCTCGTTGGAAGTGTCTTGGTTGGGCAATATTTGTAGAGCTCCACAATGCTTTTATTGAGGCTTGAACGTTTCAAGCTATATTTACAAAGTTAATTGATTTATCTCAGATAATTACTCATAGAAAGACGAGCAATAAAATGGTACTGTAAGTTTAGATAAACGTTAACAACATCCACGCGATTTCTCTTCTGTAGAACGCATAGGTTTTTCAAAATCTTGGTCCAAGTTAGTTGGAACACCCTGGCCATGGTGTTGGGCTGCCGAGCACGAGGTCGCGGGATCGAATCCCGGCCACGGCGACCGCATTTCGATGGAGGCAAAATGCGAAAACACCCGTGGTACTTAGATTTAGGTGCGCTTTAAAGAACCTCAGGTGGTCAAAATTTCCGGAGTCGTCCACTACGGCGTGCCTCATGATCAGAAAGTGGTTTTGGCGCGTAAAACCCCATAATTTAATTAATTAGTTTTTAAGCTGGGACACCCTGTATATATCGATGTTGCCGGATTCGAGACCTTTGTAATGTAATGAACAAGAAGAACGGGGGTTAACTGAGCGGCCCGATTTTTATTAATAATATAAGAAGCCGACAAACAATAACACGGAGGGCAACATAGTGGAAATTACTTGTAAGGGTTAGTTAGTAAACCATAAATACTCAAAAAAGGGGATGGTGAAACGGCGCCGCGGTAGCTCAGTTGGTGGAGCATCGCACGCGTAATGCGAAGACGTGGGATCGTTCCCCCCACATGCGGCAAGTTGTTTCTTCATCCACTTTCGTATCCATTAATTTATCATTTCTTTAATTCAATTAGTACTTAGAAGTAATTTCTCCTATGTTGTCCTTGGTGTCATTGTTTGTCGGCTTCTTACGATATTAATAAATATCGGGCCCTTCGTTCACCCCTTTTCTTCTCGTTCATTACGTAACGATAGCCTAGAATCTGGCAGCATTGATGCTTTCACATAGCATTTGTGGGTTTTAGACAGTTGCCTTCACCCATAGAGATCACGTACTCATGATGCCTGCGGCAGAAAGGATGTTCCACATCCGCCGCTAAGGTTTGTGAGTGGTGGCGCTGGCTAGCACTTCCAAGGTTAGTTCTCGTAGTAGTAAAACATAAATACGCAAGAAAGTATATGGCGAAAGGCCCTGCCTCTTCCTCGTCGCCAGTCACGATGCAGCCGACCTTGTTCAGCGAACGCACGCTTGAGAGTGGCACAATAACACTGCGCAAACGCTGCGACACATGTTTTCTTTTTCATATTTCGCGGGCTTTGATTGCAACCCGGAAAAAAATGACTACATGAGACGTATCGTAAAGGAAACAACTCGACCGGTGGCTTCTGAATGTGCTCTACAAATCTGAGTATCATACATGGGGTCCTCAGCCAATGAAAAAGTTGGGTAATTAAACTTAATTAGGAAGTTATGGGGAAAACAAAATTCGTCTGAGTTACTATAGGCTATTGCGAATAGTATGTGTTCTGTTCAATTCGCTTCCGACGCGCCTTCCACTTTTAAATTCTTTGTTAGGCTGCTGAGCACGAGGTCGCGGGATCGAATCCCGGCCACGGCGGCCGCATTTCGATGGGGGCGAAATGCGAAAACACCCGTGTACTTAGATTTAGGTGCACGTTAAAGAACCCCAGGTGGTCGAAATTTCCGGAGTCCCCCACTACGGCGTGCCTCATAATCAGAAAGTGGTTTTGGCACGTAAAACCCCATAATTTAATTTTTTTTAAAATTCTTGGCTCAAGTTATGTGGGACACCCTGTATATGTATATTGGTAATTACTAATACAGCAAGTGAAAGAGCCTGGAAATGCTTCCGTCAAGTATATTTATACTTAACAGACACAGACCTACTTATTAATCCCACATGGGGAACTATGGGGGCCTAAAAAATTAATTGAATTCGCTGTTATTTCTTGCAACTATATATAAACCTCAAGATGAGGCAGGGACAATTGGCAACGAGTGCCCACAGAGGTGCCGGATACCGCCCAGTAGCAACAGTACAGCCCACATAAAAAACGCACATTTGCTACAAAACAATTTTAATAATTAAACGAAAAGTTGTACTTAACGTTCAAGTTTACAGCGTAAATGCATCGCTAGTTAAGGTAATGGTATCATCGTGGTTATACGCAACGAAGTACAATCAACATATATTAATTGCAATATCCACAAGAAAGTCGGCAGATGCGTGCGACCTTGGAGGTTTACAACCTAATTTCCAGCAAAGCTGTTTCTTTAGAACAGCTGCAATAAAAGTTTCAGTTTCTTGTAATTATATCGCACAGTTGAGTACGCTGCCCGTATGTGTGTGACGGTTCCGTTTGAAAACTTGCCCGCGTAATGCTTTGAAAAACTTCTTTTTGGGAATTTTTGAAAAGGCAGTTGTTCATCAACATACAAGTTACTTCGCCATAGCATGTACCATGGTGTCCTCCCTCCCTTCCTCCCTGTCCCCCCCCCCCCCCACTCGATTTCCGCTAGTTTTGATATCGGTTGAGTTCAAGGTTCTCTCAGGGCAACGGGATAAATTACTTGTTCGCAAAACACATCCCTAAAGCTCCGGATCGCTTGCATGCGTAATTTGGGTGCAATAATTCCATGTGACGGCGATCAACCAATTGGGAGACGCAAACCTACTCTCCGGCCTCCTCGCATGCTCCTCGCTGCAGCGTTGGGGCAAGATAAAAGCGTGTCGCTACCTTTTAGTTTTATTCAGGGACCTTAGGGAAGTATGCACAACTCTGCACCCTTTGGGAACACGTACAGGAACCCTAACCAATGTACGAACGAAGAGCGGTCGCTGTGCCATGCCGATGTAAGTAAATGCACTGGTCAGTGCTTTGGACGGCGTTCTTCTGGGAAAATTGTGCGGTTTTAAATATACATACAAATGTGGAAAGCAGCGCTCCACAACCTCTTAAAAAGATTATGCGAAACGCTTCCCTGAGAAGAGGCCAAACAATTAAAATAGTAAGCAGCACGTACCACACCAGTGGTTCGAGCTGCCCTTGTTCTTTATTTTTGAAGCGCGATGTGTTGGGCTGTGTGCTGGCTCTCGCGGTGCTGGGTCGAATGCGAACGGCAATTCATGGCTGTAGAATTCGTCGGAATCGTCGCTGCCACGGTTTGACAACTCCGAAATCCTAGTGAAGCTGACATCGTGACCCGTAGACATCGTGCCAATGTTCCGACGCGCTCACGAATCAGCTGAACCTAAAGATGTCATTATCTTGACACGGTAAAAAAAATCACCGGAATTGCATTTTACTCGATTAAGAGAAAGGGTAGCTTAAATTTATTTCTAATGTCAGCCAAACGTTTTGCTTGGCACATATCGCTGATTAAGTTCCAAATTACGCGTTTTCATTTCCTCTCTTGCATTTTTATCTTGTGTGCAGATGTTCCTTTCTTGTGTCTGCAAGAACCTTCACATGTGACCTACGATAGCAAAATTTTGTGGGCAGCCAGTGCTCTCCTACCAAAGAAAATTTCCCGGGCAGCCCAGCTGGCATGCTATGGCAATAGCAGCGATCATCTACAATATGCCTTTATGGCCCCATTTGCTGCTATTTTTCACTGTTGTTAATTACACATTCTTATGTTTTCTAGTTTATTATACAATAAAGTTTGGCTAATGGCGTAAAGAAGATGCTCTGCAGCATTTTAGCCTGCTTACATGTTGTGTACTGCATAGCATGAAGAATACAGTTGAAAAGTGTGCGTAAAGAAAGTGTACCAGCATATTCTGATTAATTTTTCAGTTCCAGTAACATGTCATATGCTATGGAATTCGCAAGTGAGCGGTATGCCGAATGGCTGGTCATTGTTTGTGCGATGCTACGCCAGCATAGGACCATATTTTACTAAGGGCACACACAAAGTAAGTTACAATTCACTTTGAAATGTGGCACGACAATCAGCAAATAATCTTTATATTGACGGATACAGGGATGCACAGACTGTTGTTCATAGGTAAATAATCATTGTAGCACAGCTTTGTGTTTTGTATGTTGGTGTCGTGCTTATCTTCCACCTATAACGGAGACCAGGATGTGGTTTCTGCCTGAACCGCACCATCACCGACAATGTTCCCCTGCTAGAAACTCTTTCGTTTCTCAGTAGGCACAGCAAAGCAACATTTTGTCATAATTATGTGTTTCAGGCAGAGGGGACATCCTTGTTCGAGTCGATACATGCATATTAGCATAACACCGGCACTCAAAACAGATCTTTTTTATTTCAGAAATAATTGTAACAGGCGGCATTCAGTTGATAGGACTAAGCAAAACGAGCTTGTTGACCAGTCGGGCCTGACCACTAGTGCAATGCTACAGCTACTTCCTAAGAATGGTTCACATCTGGGAGAACCTCCTGTGCACCATCATTCGACAATAGAAACATTTTCTGATATCGACCGCCTCATTAAATAATAAATTATAACTGTGGACACTACTCGTGTTACTGTAAACGCTGCCACACAAATTTTGGGAGATGTTTGATAAAAGTTTCCAGTCTTTCTTGGCAAGATGTCCCTTTAGCCAACTTTTAGATTAACGTTAGTAGGGCTTAACTGAAGTTGCTCTATAGACGTCAACGGCTACAAGATGTCTTGACGAAGACAGCTACTAGAAATTGGGATTAGGTGGTGAAGACATCTTTTAGACATCAATTACCTGCTTCTGTGTTTCACGGGTATAGTCTTTAGGGTTTCTCGCTGTCAAGGACAAAACCAGGAAATCAGACAATGGAAGCAAGAAACCAACGCTAATTCTGCATGAACTCGATATCCACCTTGGCCATAATAATTGCTCCCTGTTGTAATCACGCTACATTTCCGTAAGAAGTGGAGGAGGAAATATGAAAAGCTGTGCAGGATCATCACCATGATCATCATCGTCATCACCAGAAGAAGAAGATCCCCTCGAATGAGATGCCTGTGTCGAAGGAAAGTCGGCCTTCCGTTTCTGCACCGCCAGCGTCAGTACCAAAGAAGACCGTCGCGCTATCTGACCGGTACGAAGAAAAGCCTCCCTTCGGAACGGGCGCCTTCCAGTTCCACATCATAATGACCCTGTCCCTCGCGGCGGGCACCTTCGCGCTACACTCCAACAGCTTCAAGGTGACGGCCACCGTCATGGACCACTGGTGCAGGCGGCCGGCATTCTTCGAGAACCTCAGCGCGGCCGAGTGGATGGAGCTCGCCATCCCCGTGGACGAGCGCGGAAAGCACAGCCACTGCACCGTTCGCGACCCGCCTGGCGCCGGGAGCGCGGCTCGCGTCGTGGGCTGCACGTCGTGGGAGTTCGACCTTAGCGCGCGCGGCCACATCATCGTGAGCCAGTGGAGCCTCGTGTGCGACCGGCGCTGGCTGATTGCGGTTGCGTGGCTCGTACACTCGGTCGCTTGCATGGCCTCACTGGCCTTGGCGGGCGCGCTGGGAGACTACATCGGTCGCCGGATCGTCGTGTTCGTCGCCTTGCCGGCGATGCTCATAGCGGGCGTAGCGAGCAGCATCCCCAACGACTTCCACTCGTCCGTGGCCGTGCGCTCCATCGTGTCGGCGGCCATCAGCGCCCTAGTGCCGCCGCTGGTCGCTCTCGTGTACGAAGTGACACCCATGGAGAAGATGCCGGTGTACAGCGTGGCGAGTGCAGCGCTGCTGGTGGTCGCATCGCCTGTCGCGCTGTTCCTCACGCGTTTCTTCAAGGCCGGCTGGGCGGTGGTGCAGCTCGTGATGATGGCGCCCGCGTGCCTCCTGCTCGCCATATACTACACAGTGGACGAGTCGCCGGCCCGGCTTCTGGAGTCCCCGTGCTCGCAGAGAGAGCGTGCCATACTTCCATGAGCCAGACGGCATGCAGTGAATTCATCACTGAGCGCGCTAAAGGACCTTCGTCATATTTGCCCTGCTTCAGCTGCATTGCGATTACGTTGGCGTACCGAATTGGGAATGGATAAAAAAAAGAGGCGAATGAGTTGTGTCTCAAGTGAGCTGCACGTCACAAGCCCTAAATAGAGAATCTAATACCGCGAAGATACCCAAAGTCGTCGACTCGCGAACAATTGGGGCCACAAAATTATAGTGTTTTGGAGTATAATAATTTGACATGGGGGGGGGGGGTAGTTCATCGAATTCTTCAGTTTTCGTGCCAAAACCACGATTTGATCATGAGGCACGCCGTAGTAGGGGATCTCTGGATTAATCTGGGCATTTCATGGGGATCGTTAACGTGGCCACAATGCACGTGGCACTGGCTTTCTTGCATTTCGCCCCCATCGAAAAGCGGGTGCCTCGGTCAGGATTTGATCCCGCGACCTCGTGCTTAAGAACGCAACACCATAGCCGCTATGCCACCGCGGCTGGTACTTGCAGTTTGTCTTTCCTCGTGGCAGCTAATCTTGCGCATGTGTATCTTCGATTTACTCGCTCTCTTAGCGTCAGCTTTCTCTCTTTCATTTGGTCTTTCATTTTCACATTGTTTGGCTGCCCGACAGTTCCGGTGTCCACCGTAATGTAAGACAGTTACGGAGTTCGCGGCCTATCCTTCTCCTTTTCCTTTCGTTAAACGACAAATACAGCAACAACGCCCGTAAATGTACAGTTAAAACTAGATCTAACGAAGAAATTTCTATTCCCCGGCAAGTACCCATAAGGTTGAATGTTTTCATCAACCCTAATTAACGAAACAAGCTTGCATTACACCTGATTTAACCAAGTTTTTCCAGAAATAAAAGAGTAACAAAAGCTGTGATTTCTTTCTAATTTTGACGCAGACAGGTTTCTCTTCTAGCGTGCGCTATAACGCTATCGAATTAAACCATCTAGGCACCCTATAGTCACTGCCATAGCTTTATTTCGACGAGGCTGCACGCCGCGCCCATACACAGAACAACGGACGCAGCAGTCGCTAGCGTTCTTACGTACCAGATGGCGCTAGGAGCGGTAGTAGTTCGGCCGCCCTCGCGGACTTTTTACACGTGCAGGCGTGGGTTAGCGACAAATACAATGCCGCGGTACTTTTTGGGTGTTGCTATGTTACAATTTTAGATTTGGAAGGACCGAAAAATCCCTTACTCGATTTTCCGAACTGCCCGATTTAACGAGATGTTTATAGCGGAGTCATCACTTCGTTAAATCGAGTTTCAACTGTATCACAAAAAGTTTTCATATATTTAAATGACCAGCTGCGGTCATTTTCTGTACTTGCCATGGTGACGGCATGCTCTGAAGAAGCGGGGATGTACTTTCGAAACCGAATACTATTTTTTTTTTAATCTGCCCGCGTTGTTATATATATGTTATCGAAAAAAATACGTCTTAATGATTCTGATGAGCATTGGATTGGATAACCTTTATTAAAGGTCCCGCAGGACGCGCGTCAGAGCGCAGGGGGCGCCAATTAAAATGTGATGATTGTACATGCTGCAACCGCTTTCAATGTCTGGCGCGCACTTCCAGGAATTTTTTTTTCTACATTTGACTTCCTTATGCAGCGAGCGCATATTTTATGTATGCTAAGATGCACTTGTGTGTACATGCCGAGCGTATATCGTTATGGAATGTCATGCTAAATGTCACGGATTGGCTTGTACTTCGTGAAAGCAAAATGTGCCTCAACCTTTACGCAGTTTAATACACCAGTAAAAAAAAAAAGGAAGGGCATTGAGTGTTTTGGTTCTTTTTGTTTTGTTGAGAATTGCTTCTCCAATGCGTTAGCGTTGTTGCTTTTGGCCATTTTGCTGTTTGCGAGTTTATTGCTGTTATTTATTGTTTGTCATTCCGAAAATGCCCTTCCTGCTACTGCCAAAGAATTGGCCTGCAGTATGGTTAAATAAATAAAAAATAAATAAAAGAAAAGGAGATCGTACGCATAACGGAAATATCCAATGATTCGTTTGCGTTGTAGATTATTCAAGTCACAAGTGTTGGCAAGAGTTAAAGCAACGTCAGCGTTCTGATGAGAAAATTATTTTACCCGGCGGCGGCAACATCTCTCTAGCACACGAAGCCTCGACGACTTCCCTTATACTTTTGTTACTGTCGCAAGTACGCATGGTAGCGCACAGGAAAAGTTTTGTTGTAGATGCGCTTCATTTCAGCGGCGGTTGTACTTCAACAAGAATGATTAGGATCGTGTGGGGATGCAGAGACCACAAGACGAACACTCTGTGGTTAAATTGGATTCTTGTTATTTTTGCCGGGTTCCACAAATGAATTCCATAGACGATAACCGGTGGAGCCAACGGGTATGTAGCGAGAAGCACAGAGTTTCTCACTATAACACCTACAGGGTAATCTGGCGCCACCGTCTATGGGAGTTTCTTAAGGGGGCACCGTGCCGTCATGGGAATGACGGTATATGTGTCTGCGAAGCTCGTATTGGCTGGTGTTGTAAGAGGCTCCGTCTAAAACGTGGATACGGCTACGCGAATAGCGCGTTCTCAAAGTAAAATCTTCATAAAATGTTTCCATTCACGCATATTACATCTTTACTCACCCACAATGCATGACCAGGCGAAGAAGAGCAAGAACAGACGACAAACTGTTTTAAAGCGAGCGCGAACCTTGTCGTCTGTCCGCCAACTTTAGCGGCCCGCTGATACATTTTACGTACACGCAATAACAAGTTCTCATAGTTAAACAAAACATGTTCTCGCGTAATAATAAAGCTAAAGCACCTTTTCACGTGCTGTTTTCATAGAAAATAAATCGTTGTGACAGACGGAACGGTGCTTGCCAAGCGCGTCTTCAAGGTGTCCTGTCTCTCCGAGAACGATGCCAATCCGAAGTCACAATATACCGGCATTCCCATGCATACCACAGCGCAGCAGCGCCAGATTTCCCTCTAGGTAATGTATTGAGAAACTCTACGGCGAGAAGGCAAACCGCGGGCACGTGATGTCATGTTCCCCATAAAATTTCTCTACCAAAATGTGTCTACGGTAGCTCTAAGTAAGGTGGTTAAGCCAAGCGCGGGAAAAATGATGATGATGATGATGATGATGATGATGATGATGATGATGATGAAGCCTCAATTAATAGCACAAGTCCACTGTAGGGGATAGGCCATGAATCGGCTGGTAATATGATTGAGAAATGAAATAAGTTAGTTAATAAATAAATAAGTAATAAAGAAAAAGAAAATAAATGAATACTCACAGATGAGAAGTAAACCCGTAATAAATGGAATCAAATAGTGTATAATAAGACAGTCAGCCTTGCTTAGATAGGAATAGTAACGCGAACTTATTAATAAAATACACAAAGTAAAGGAGAGAAGTAAAAATTAGGAAGGTAAATTTTGAATAATAATATTAATAATACTATAACTCTGAACTTGTGTTTACACTTTGAGTCTTCTAAATTTATAATTTATTGAAGAAATAGATCGATCATGGAAAAAACGAAATATTAACAAGGCAATCATTTTGTGTCACAGAGGAAATTATAAATGGGTCGGCAAACGTTCCTGTGGCTTTAGCCTAACACCGTTGCTCCAAGTGAAAGTATAACAGTACTGCATAAAGACAGTCCTAGATTTCGAAGCGGAATTTCTAAACATCGTTTTAGTTGAGTAGACAATCGCTGGCACGATAACAAAGTGATCGATAGATTCCGGCTCATTGCAGAGGAAGTAAAGGGGATACCGCCAGACCACATCTACGCAAGTAAATATTACGTGGTGGAATAGGGCAACACAGCCTTGTAAATGATACTTCAATTTACCGGTTAGAACACCATTGTCGGTTCCAAGAATAATTTAGATGCATAAGGTTTGTAGATTTTAATAATGAGAGGTTTCTTTCTGTCTTCGGTCAAAGAAAACTGAAGTGATATGCGCAGTTGCCGGCAGCACATATATGACCGGACCTTTGGAAGAAGCTCGTGCTAAGGAAACGGCTATTTCATTAAGATGAACGTCTAGATGGCGCGGTACCCATTCTATATGGACTAAACGTAAGTGGGGCAGAGCTAATTTATAAAATGTGTTCAAAGCCGTCGAATTTGTAGACGCGTTAAGCGTGCTGCACACAGAAGGATAATCTGTAACAATAACAACTTTTGTAACTTGAATGGGTAGCTTTCTCAAAGCAAGAACTATTGCCATAACTTCGGCCTGAAAAACTGATGTGCAATCTTTCAGGCGAAGTGAAAAAGACCACTCGAGGGATGGCGAGTAGATTCCCACGCCTGCCTTCTCTTCACACGAAGAAGCATCAGTAGCTATTACATTTATTAGAAAATGGGCCAAACAGTCTTGCAAAATGACATTCGAATATGTTGGGGGAAACTATTTGGCTTTATTGGAAAAAAATACCTGCAAATTCAATTTGGGCGACAACGTGAAACTATCAAGCGGAATGATTTCCCTGAGGCGAAGATTTAAAGGGCCTAATTGTGCCAGCACAAATACAACCTGTGGGGCATGCAACAGTGGCCACGTGTTCTAAAAAAAAAACTTGGTTCACTAAAAAATTCATATTGTGTACGTCCCAGAGGCGATCTCTTGTGAAGAGGAGGTAGGCTCACTTCCTGGTATAACACATTATTAGCAACGAATTTAGGAAAACCCAAACATAGTCGAAGAGCTTCTGTCTCTGAAAGAACAAGTGGTCTTATTTTATATTTTATAGTTCCGGAGAACAAAACGCAACCAAATTTTAGAATAGTTTGTACATACATGCGGCAAATCATAATTAGTGTGTCCCTTCAGATACCAAGACGCCGGTTACTGATTCTCCATAGTAAACCTATTGCTCGTGACCATTTCGTTGCAATATTTTCTATGTCAGAACACCAGTTAAGTTTTCAGTCATATGTGATGCCCGAGTACTTAAGCGGCGTAATAGCTCTCTGTTCATGTACTAATTATAACTGTATCGGCCCGGGAAGCGCAAAGACAAGGACTGCACTTTTGTTTACCTTTAGTGACAAGTGAAGATTGTGAAGCCACGTCTCTAGAGTACAGAGGTACGTTTGCAAAGACAGGTAAAGGGAATCGATGCCTCTTGCTGTCGCGAAAAATTCGATGTCATCTGCATAGACATACAGATGCACATCCTTGCGCAGTGGAACTGAACTCATCAACAGGTTAAATAGTACAGGAGACAGAACAGCCCCCGGGGGCAGCCCTCTTGTCTGGTCCACCTTTGTTAAAGAAAAGCCGTTTTGAAAAGAGTTATTTTTTGTTTCTTGAAAATTCGAAAATCCATGCCGTTATATATCTCGGAAACTTGTAGGACTGTAACCTGTCCAGCAATATTAAGTACTCGACGATGTCATAAACTTTCGCTACGTCAAGAGTCACAAGGCACTAAATTCTTCTATGCCGAGCAAGTTGGATACTGCTTTGCAAGCCTACATGTGCACACCAAATGGAGAGACCAGGCTGGAGGCCTATTTGACTTGGGCTAAGTAACGAATTTTGAGATATATGATCCCCATCATGCGCTCATTTAAAACTCTTTCAATAAGTTGTACCATAGATTACTTACTAATCCAAGAAAATTCTGGCAGGTGATAAACCCCAAAGAAGCGCGAATCAATAATCTTACTAACGAGCTGAGTGAATCGGTGACAGATTTAACCAGCGCTAATATGTTGGACAACGTGTTTTCTTCAGTCTTCACAAGTGAAATGGACACACTTCCTCCTCCGCTAACCACAAATATACAATGCAACATGTCAGCCATCACATTCACAGTACATGGGCTTTTATCTGTGAGAGAAGATATTAAGTTGTTTTCATCATCTGGCATCGATGACATTAACTCTAAAATACTAAAAACACGAAACACATTTCTGCAGTTCCTCTATTTATTATTTTCACAGTCGCTTTCCAAAGGCACCGTGACATACGAGTGGAAGATGGGGAAGGTTATTCCAGTCTACAAATCGGGCAACGAAAATTCTCCCCTAAATTACCGCCCCATCTCATTGACAAATGTTCCCAGCAAGATCATGGAGCATGTAATCTCCTCTCATATTATGAACTTTCTAGACGCTAACAACTTCTTTCATCCTTCACAGCACGGGTTCCGCAGGAGCTTTTCTTGCAAGACCCAGCTTGTACTATTTCTTCATGACGTTCATGCTAATCTTGACCGTAAAATACCCAAAGACGCCATTTTTTTGGATTACGCGAAAGCGTTTGACAAAATAGCTCATCAACGCCTATTACTAAAACTTTCTCGTTTTCATTTGCCTCCTGATATCCTAAAATGGCTTGTGCAATTTTTAACTAACCGCTCACAGTACGTCTTATTTAACAACCACGCTTCAAACATTGCACTCGTCACATCAGGCGTACCACAGGGGCCCGTCCTTGGCCCCCTTCTTTTCTTAATTTACATTAACGACTTACCCTTGAATGTGTCCTGCCATATCCGTATGTTTGCCGATGACTGCGTTACTTACCGCGCAGTCAATACCATCACTGACCAAATAACTCTTCAATCCGACCTTAACCGGGTACAAGAATGGTGTGATGTTTGGCTGATGACACTCAACTCTAATAAATGCAAACTTGTCTAGTTTATACCCGTCGTCATCACCCTCTTCGTTTTCCTTATCGGGTTGGTGATGTCACCGTGGAATAAGTGGAATCCTACAAATACCTAGGTACCTTGACTAATGATCTAACCTAGAATGCGCATGTCACTAATGTTATTTCATCGGCTAACAAAACATTGGGATTTCTGAGACGTCACTTTCGCCTCGCTCCACTGCATGTAAAACTGTTAGCCTATAGATCATTGGTAAGAACGAAACTCGAATACGCATCTGCCATCTGGGATCCGCATCAAGCATATCTCGCCAATGCCCTCGAGGCAGTTCAAGATCGCGCCACCAGGTATATTCATTCCACATACTCTTACAACGTCAGCATATCATCTTTAAAAAAGAATCTTCCTTATAGCTTCTATCCCTTCGTCGCCGCATTGCCATCCTTTCCCTCTTCCACATGTTGTACTATTCGGCATTCAATCCACCACCATACATTGTTCCCCCAACGCGCCGGTCACGACGCATTGGCCATCACCAGCAGGTAGCACAACCGCGTTCACGCACAAATACATTTTCAGCCTCATTTTTCTACCGAGCATCTAGAGACTGGAATGGCCTTCCTCATCAAATCGCTACCATCACCTGCTCTGCACAATTTGTTCATGATGTAACAACTTCTTTATTTAAAGAATTAAATGCGTTATAGCACTTGCTTGTATACGTACACGCATCGCATCGGATAGACGGCCGGCGAGCTAGGCCTACATCGTCTCCCAGCGATCGCAAGCTCGCTTGGCATGCTCGTTCGCTTCTGTCGGCGCCAATGAAATCAAATGTGCTGCAATTTAAGCGTGACATAACTGTGTACGCGTTGTGCCGACTAACATAGGCGCTTCGTTATACGAGCTGCAAGCGATCGTGTCACAAGCGCAACCGGTGTCGGATTCGATGGCCCAGCGAGCTATGCCTGCCGGCTCTTGGCCATCGGCAGCTGTCAACGGATCCGATACTGCTAACGCGGCCTTGCGGAAACACGTCTACAGTGCTCGCATAGACGTGTTTATATTGTCATCGTTTTTTTCAAACAAGATAGCTGTGCAAATACGGTTGCTTTCACTTTCTGTTCGAAGTTACGCAGGATTCCGGACTTCCACGCAGGGGCGCCGGTTCTGGGCCGCCGTTCGCTCATTCGTACCATGTGTCCCGAATCGCCGCATGCGGCAAGTCGCACAGGACGCGCCGTACTACAGATCGTACGGAAAATCGCGCCATGTGTCTCGCGCTTTAGACGTGGCCAATCACTTAGCGACTCAGATATTGCGGCCGGCGATGGCGAGGACGAACCTCAACAAAACTCTCGCATCGGCCACAATCAATGGTAAGACACAACAAATCGGCGTTGAACGTTGTGGCAGCGCAGTCAAGCTGATAGTGTGGGAAATATCCCGATGGACACGACAAAAACTGCAGTTGCAGCGACACGGAGAGCGTCGCACTACAAGTACAACAGCTAGAACAAGCAACAACAGAGGAGAAGAGCACATGTAAGCCGCATGGCAGCCAACGAAAATTCGTGACGTAGCCATATGACGTAGCGTTTTCTTGGCTATTTACAATCCCGGTTCATGTCAATGTCGCGAGGTGCTCTGTTTTGCGGTTGGCTGCGCGCACGTACTTTAAAATTGATTTTAAATATGTTCTAAGCGATATTCGCCGCTGATATTTTATACACGATGTGTGCGTGACCAACAAAATCAATCTCACAAGTTATCTCAACTTCAAATTTTTGTGTCAGTGCTCCTTTAAGGAATGAAATCAATTTATATTACCACTGCTACATAGGGACTGTCTGTATCGCTGGCCTTTCGCAATGCACGGTTTTCCTCGTGCGTAAAAAAATCGCTCATCTGCGAGCGCTGTATCGCTGACCTCCAGAGAAAGAACTTCAACCCCGGGAAATCGGCTAATAAAACTGAGTACCGCTCTTTACAAAAGGAACTAGCGCCATTTACTGGCGTAGTACTCACACGCGAATTATAATCACATGCAACTTACGCCCACTCTATCGCCAACATATTTAGAATAAGTCAATGGGCGCGCACTCGAATCAGTGCGCTGAAGCATGAGTGATGGTTACTACACCGACAATTAACACACGAATCTTCAAAGCTGAACGTCTCGTAACGGTCCACAGAGTAAGCGAGTGACTAGCGATAATGCGTCTTTGCTACAAGCTATCACAAGGTACACAACGTTTACGCTCCAAGTGTTGTGAGCAGATCAGATAGTGGTACCTCCCCGAAGAACTTTGCTGAGTCAGAAAAATGACGAGCTGCTGCTTCAGAATGTTTACCAAATAAAGAATGAAGAATGAAACACACTGATCGTGATTTAATTCACAAGCGGCAGGTTTGGACAACTTAGAATGCATATTTAGCCCAGATTTTAGAACAAGCACCATATAGGCTGCTCGTGTCGCTTGGACAAGGTGTAATGAGCTCCGAAAGCACTTCGATGCATTCTAAAGCTGGGGCCAAAACTTCTTGTGACCTTGCAGTGGCCTTGCAGTGATCATCTGCGATATTTATTTATTTATTTTATTTATTTGATACTGTCAACCCCGTTCTTGGGGTCATTACAGGGAGGTTGGTGTGTCAAGAATACATGATACATAATTGTCTTTCTATGTAACATACAAATTCACTGGCGCTCTTGGTAGTTAACAGCAACAACGAGAAAAGAAAGGAGCAAAGAGCAGTAATTACACAAAGAAAAGTCAACAAAAATGCTCGTAGCAAAAATTTAGTATACATCCTCGCAAAAGAAAGTATCTAACGCATTTTCAAATTTGGCAGAGCCCTCGTTGCTCACAACTGCATTAGGCAATCTGTTCCACATTTCAATCGTGTCAGGAAAAAAGGAGAAATGAAAAGCATCAGTACGTGTTAAATAAGGTTGAATAGCTCTGCTATTGTTGAGACGATCGCATCTCCTTCCTGAAGGTTGTAGATATAGATCCTTGTTTATTTTTGTTCGCCCACTCATGATTTTAAAAAAGAAACTTTAGCCTGTTCTTACGTCTGCGTTCCTCCAGAGGCTCTAGTTCACAAGGTTCTAACAAGGCTGTAACAGACTCCATGTGTCGGTATTTTCCGCATATGAAACGGACTGCCAATATTTGTATTCTTTCTATTTTTGCTTTCAGGACTTTCTGATGAGGGAACCACACAACACAAGCGTACTCCAAGACTGGTCGTACAAAAGTTTTGTAGGCTGTTAATTTCACGTACCGTGTAGCGCATTCCAGTTTTTTCTTTAAAAAGTATAGTTTTTAGTTTGCCTTGGAACATATGCTATCAATGTGTGAATGCCATTGCAATGTGTACATAATACTGACTCCTAAGTATTTGAAAAAAGCTGCATTATTCAGAGGATGGTTTTCGATGTGGTATATGAAGGAAAGTGCGCTCCTACTTCAGCGAATATGCGTAAATGTTGTTTTGCTATAGTTTATTTCCATGTCCCATTTTAAACACCACTAGTCTAATGCCTGTAAACGTCTATTCAGATTAATTTGGTCTTGCGAAGGTGACCAAATTAATCTGAGTAGTATTGGGGAATAAATTAAACATATATGTCGAAACGAAGGTTTGCTGCTCCGCACCGGCTACATGCGCATGCATTGTAAAAACGGAGGCAACCGAGGCAGCTGAGGTAAGCAATGAACGCGTGACCTCGTGATCAAACATGACAGCGCGAACAGGATCGCCGGGAAAAGGGTCTTTAAAACGTACACGCACCGCTTAGCCACTCCTCCTTAGCCTATCAATACGTAACTTGGTGCGAAAAAATGGCTAATTTGGTACAAGAAAATGTGCTTTCGCACAATATTCTGTGGCTGCACAGCCAAACGGTGTGTCATTTTTCTTTTTGATGTGGAGGGTGCCTCGCAACGAGTCACACAATCGAAGCGAATTTTTATTGTCTTTGCATACTCGTTTGCCTGCTGTGTTAGTTCTGTTAATCGGATTTTGAATTTCCTGTTGTTCCCATATTTCTCTTAGGCTACATCTCGCCTCCCCTAAGTGTATAGAAGACGTGGCTCAACCGCTGGCTTTCCTGTTGCGGTGTTTATTGTGCGTGCAGTTTTCTCGTGCATCTGCCGCAGTTTATGCCCCTTCCATGGCGTCCTCTATTTGGTGTACGCGTTTTTGCTCAGCTCGGCACGCTGTTCAATGCGTTAATGTGGCTGCCCAGTTACCCTTGTGGTTTTTGCTGAATCGATGGATCTGCCTATGACATAGTGGTCCCTTCTCAGACTTTGTTCAAAATTTGTCATGTAATGTGTTCGTGGTCATTTGTAAAGGTGACGTCTGGGGAAGTGCCCCTTGCCATGCAACGTCGGCTAGTAGAAGTGTGTTGTTGTTAATTCTAGGTTCTGGTTCTCAGTTGCCCTCAAGAAGTTTCGTCTTTTGGCGGAGCCTGTGAAATAGTCCTAATCTGGGCGGGGGCCATCGAAATCTCCCAAAATTATGGTTTTGTCCCCTATTACTGTTATTAACTTAGTGTTTGTGATGATTTCTGTTGTAATACGTGTCCTGCACGTTCATTGGGTGGGCTGTATATGTTAGCCGTGATAGTCTTCGGTTTGCCTAGTTTATGTGGCCATACCGTAATTATTATTGCGAAAGCGTTATACGACTCATGAGGCAGAAAATACGGCGTAATTGTTGGCGTTGTCGAACCAAAGGTCGAACCCTCGGCCTTTGGTGTTAGTTAAGGCACAGTGAATAAAGGTATAGGGCTAATTAAGGCACTCGAACCCACGACCTCTGTTGGGAGTCGAGCCCGCAACCTATGGTGAGAGTGGAATACACAACCTTGCGTTGTGGCATAATCACTAAGCATTGGGCGGTGGGCCACGATGCTTTCGCATTCCTCCACATAGGGATGACTAATTGTCCCTCGATTTTTTTGGTGCTGGACCTCGTCGGTGGGGACTGTGTGTATACTTAGCGTGACATCCTTGTTAGATAGCGTTGCAATTTGGGGATAATTCAGTTGCGTGTGAAGTACGTACCCTTTTGTGTTTCTGTGTTTATTGTCAATTCCTTGAATACGTATAATATCTGGCTGGACTGGCGATGATTCTATGTATTGAGATAATTAAGGCCCAGTACTTATTTCATAGTGTACGGCACTCTCACTGCCATAATTCGTGATTTTCTTTGTTTCTCGTTTGGTTGCTAACCATTATTGATGCTTTCGCTATACCTAGTCTCTATAGACCGTTTCATCGGGCGAGGAGGATAGTGCGCGCGGAGAGCCTTTCCTCCTCTCTGGCTTGGGCGATCCGGTGCGGCGCTGCTTAAAAGTATTGCTGTCGCGTGCTGCGGAGCGATTTTGAGATGTTTTAGATGGTATTTTGTGAAATTTACGCCGTGTCCGTTCATATAAGGTCGTCAGGGAAGCCTTTCGGTGCATCGGTAACTACAGTAGGCGGAAATATCTTTTGGGAGCGCAGAAATGTGACGCGTTTTATAAGCCGCGGTGTACGCACATTATCAGTCGCGGTGTGTGTATGTGTTGTGAACTATTTTACTTATATCGGTTTTAATTCAACAAACAAACCCGGTGTCTCTGTATTAGCTGCATGAAATGGTAAATCTGCTCAATATCTGATCGCTTGGCGTAGGGAGCAAAGCATAAACATAAGAGCGCGTGCTCGTGCACGGCCAACCTAAGGCAACCACGAAACATCTAAGCGGCAGGCGCAATCAAATATTTGTGATGCACCGGCATCGTTCTCGCGCATTTCAAGTCTAGTAGGCTTCAAATTACCATATGTCTACGCTAGCCTTCCTGCATGAGGCTGATGGCGCTGCTCAACACAGCGATCACTGCGGTTTGTGAACCAGCTCGGTACATATGTAAGCTGTGCGCTTCAGCATTGCCTTTTTTGCCTGCATACAGCCATAATATATGAAGGATCGCATAAGAAGAATGCGATGCCTATTTCTGAGGACAAAATTTCCGTAATGCGTGTGAGTGCGTCGTAGTGAACGGAACAAACACAACCGAAAAAGAAATTCGGTTATAATCCTCTTTCTCGAAAAAGCAAGAGAAAACGGGCTAACGCCGCAATAGGGCCTCGCATAGTCAGGCCGCACAACGTTTATAAATATATAACCGCTGATGCGGTATGCTTGGACCATGCGGTATATAGAACAAAGATATATGTAATCCAGCACTTACCACTGCTTAGGACGCTCGCGCAGTTCGTAAACAGTCCCTTTGCTGGACAAGCGTAATTCAGACTGTAAGGTATGCTGCTATCACTTGCCAAAACTATTTTATTCAGGTGCGGGAACCTCACCCATCGAACCAAGTAGTCACACAATGTAACCTGCAGCAAACAGTTTGAACGCTTGCCAAAGTATAACATCACAGCTCCTATCGTAGCAGAACGGTACCCACGATCACGCTGTTATGATCGTCGCGTATGTTTCCGCAGCTTAGAAATAGAGGATAATACTGCAATAAGGTCACATTAGTGACTGGAACATTCAGAAATACACAATTCATCTCCGAAGCTGATTGCAGACTCGAATATGCGCGCACACATCGCGTTGCGTGTTCTGTCCACCTCAACGCCAGCAGAAATTCCGGCCATGATGCCTTAAACCACTTCAGCACGTCTCACAGAACCGTTCACTACGTAGAAGACGCACGTCATAGTAAACAGACCGCACGACCGCGAAAACAAACGCCAGAAGCTGCCGCCAAGCGTATACCTGCCATGCAAAAGACCGCTTTCACCCAAGCCAGTACGGCGCTGCTCATAGGCGGCGCCACTGCGTTCGCAATATGGCGGCGCCTACGAAAAAACGGTCTATAGCTTTCAGTCGTCAAGTGGGGGGCCCCCGGGCTAGTACTGATGCGTTTCCGCTGGCCCACGTAGCGATTTTTGCGTTGTCTTCTATTTGTTTTTTTTTCAGTTTAAATATCTCTGCAAACATTAGTTGCATTTGTTGTGTCATGTTGGCCAGCTGTGTTGCGATATCTGTTTGATTGCTTTTTTGCGTTTTCGATATTGTCTCAACTGGGGTTGTCCCTCCGTGTGCGTTTGGTGTTTGAGAGTGACCAACCCTCTTTTGATTTCGGCCAAACTGGCCTTAAGTAGTCTGTTTTTCTCTATGATATTTAAATATTCTGGACTTTGCGTTAAAGACATAGCAGTGGGGAATACGACTTTTGCCCAGCTTACCTGTGCCCGTTGATTTGTCGGGTCGGCCTTGGACTTCGGGTGGTTCTGAGAAGGGGGTTTGGGATGAGGTGCGGGGTGTTTCTTGCCTTCCTTGATCTGGACCCTTGTTGTATATCTCGACCTCGATCTCGATTTGGACCTCGGCGGAACTCTGGGTGTGATTTTGAGTACCGGCCTCGCTCTCGCGCCGGCGAGCTCCGGGTACTCCACGCCACTGTACCGCCGCTCCCCCCCCCCCCCCCCCTTCCTCGGGCTCGAACCAGCGCGGTCGTTGACTTTGTGCACCAGGGTGCGGTGGATTCCTTCCTCGTCGCACTCCATGTCCGTGGTGGTCTTCTCGTTTATGTACGGGCTTCTGGCGTCTTTTGTAGCTGCGATCTCCGGTAATATGCGCCTCACCGCAGGTGGCTCAGTGCGGGCTGCATTCGTAGTTTTTGACTGTACCTTGGAGGCCGCATCTTCTGCAGACTCCTGTGTCTGGTTGCGGGCAGACGCCTGTTCTATGTCTCACCCGCTGACATATCTCTCAGAACTGCACTGTATTCTTGTACTGCGGCACATGATAAATTTCAGCAAAATATTGCTTTTGAAATGCAACCATTCGCCCGGGACCGTCATGCCGTGTTTCGAAAACTGTGATTGCTTGGACGTTTAGAAAGATTAAGTGCCAAATATAACGCAGAAATACAGTTTTTTGCAACGAATAAGATTAGACAAATAACTGTACTGCTCATTGCCCCTATGGTCACTGAATGAGCGGAGCGTCAGAGTTCCCTCTATTAATTTTTGTCGGAGACTCTATACTGCTACCACGGCTTCTATGATCGGGAGGCGCACGGATCTCGGAAGCCATCCTGCTTTCTACTTCCAGTGCGGTGGGCCAGGTCATTCGCTCTCCATGCAGTGACATTTCCCCCCTCGCATCTGGATAAACAGTGGGGCTGGCCAACCGAGTGTCCTTTAAAGATGAGGTGTCGCTTTTTGAAGGTCTGGACTGCTTTCCGGAACAACAACAACAACAACAACAACAACAACAACAACAACAACAACAACAACAACAACAACAACAACAACAACAACAACAACAACAACAACAACAACAACAACAACAACAACAACAACAACAACAACAACAACAACAACAACAACAACATTCGTGGGAATGTTATGTCCTTGGACGGGCTTGCGCCGAAATTTTCGAGTGGTTTCAGCGTGTGTGTGTGTGACAGAGAGAAACACCATCAGCAGCTTATTATACGGTTCAGTGGATTCCAACAAAACTCTTTTATGAGAAAGCTGGAAATTTTATTCTGCGTTCGAGCCCTGCAACTTGGCTTAAGAAACGCAGCAAATAAACTTGAACACGCTGAAACGTATGCGAATGGCACGCTCAGAGCTCGCATTTTCATTTTCTTCGCCGGCCGTAGTCACTCAAATTGGACGAAGTAAGGTCGGACACACTTCGAGAAACGCTGATTCAGTCATCATTACATTGCGTGTCTCATTAGAAGCACTACATTAGGCGCCGGCGTCAAGCAGGTGGTCTTTTAACCGCTTGGAATTGTGTGCAATGGTAGATCTGACGTGGGAAATGATATTTGCAGTGTGCCAATTATATTTATTTTAATCTTTCGCCTTTCTTTTTACTTCGTTTAATTTATTTTGAAGAATGAGGTGGGCAGGCTAGTTTCGTGGCGATGATGTATGCGCAGCCCAGCAGGCTTCGAGCTGTGACCAGCTGCTTCTTACGGGAATTGGCGTCGTGTGCAGAGTTGACGTAAGCACATGAGAAAAGAAAAAGAAACGCTGCGGGTGCCCAGACCCACTAAAAAGACGCCGGACTCAAATCTCGTTGATTTGAAAATGAAAGTTTACGCTCTCTCTTTTTAACTTGCGGAAGCATTTCGAATAGCATTTCATATTAGATTCGTATTCGATGCGAGATGTAGCTATTCGAAGTCATCGGACGTTTAGGCCATCTGAATGTTATAAGGGACAATAAGTTGTTGCATGCTACAGGTAGAAAGACCAGTGCAAGTGGTGGCTCTTCCGAATGATTATGGTGCCGCAGAACCGTGGTCGCATGCGTAGACGAACCAGTACACGATCGCAGGCATGCAAGAAATCCCTTCTCTACAGTCGTGTCTAAACACCGTATACAGAAATGCATGTTAACTTGAAGCCCATGCTTGACTTGATATAAATGGCAACTGGTGTGAACGCGTCCCAGACGCTCATTGCGTTTCCTCTGGTGCGTTCACGACAGGCGTCATTTAAATAAAGTCAAGTGTGGGCTTCAAGGTAAGATGAATTTCTGAATACGGGGTTAAGTATTTAGATAACCATGTCTCACTTTAAGCAGCCTACAAATCTGCTGAATCGATTCTGGGAAAGCAATTTATTACATGTCTTATATATTTTTGGATTCCTTTAGGAACCTGTCACATTTATGTGGAAGTTCAATGCTATAATATTGCACTTGGCTCGTTCAACAAGCATTAAATTTTATTACATCCTTCCGGAGAGGTGATGTTAAATTGTTTCATTACGTAATTGTCATAGTTCATCAGATACGATCAAATTTCCATTCTTTCACACAAGCTTGTCAGTTGACCTGCTGTCCACTTGCTAACGGCATCAGATGCGCGAAATAACCTCAATAAACTTTTTGTTGTTAAGCGGACGCCATGAAGCATATTCACGTATTTAAATTAAAAATATTCGATATTATATTTGAGTCCTATTGCTGGTCGTTTCCCTACCGCAAGTCACGCTCGAATATTCGTATTCAATTCGATTCGAACATTTTGCTTGCTGAAGACCCATTTCTGGGGTTCGTTTTTGAATATTTGGTGTTTTTTTGTTTTTTGAAACACATTAGACGCTTTGGTCAGCAATGATATTGATGCTTTTACTGGAACAAACCCGTGTAGATAGCCTTATGCGCGTAAGAGTCGGTTATCCCAAGACAAAATTAGGAAGCAGCATTTCGCCCCGTTTTCTTCCCTACCCATAAAAGAGAGCGAGAGAAAAGAAAACAATCACCGCCTGCGCCGTCCGTACAGATGGTTAACCAGCGAGGCTGAAATGCGCGGCCCCGGTGTTTATTAGTGGGTTAATCCCAACGGCTCATTAAACAACGTCTTGGTAGGCTGCGGGATCTTCGGTACGTAGTTGCTGCTTGCGCTCGGCTGCACGAGCCTGTTCTCGAGCCCGGGCTGCAGCATTGGCACGGCGTCGACGAGCTCGTTCCCGGTTCTGCTCTCGGCGTTGCTGATCGAAAGCTGCCTATCCCTCAGGAGTACGTATGACACGTGGCGTGCCCATTTCGGAGGCGGATAGAAAATTCTGCGCGCGCGCTCGGCTGCGACGGAGAGCAACGACGGCACTACTGGCGCAGCCAAGTGTGCGCCTCTCTTTCTTTATTTTCGCGCATGCGCATGGGTTTGTGCCAGAGGAGTTTTCGACGTACAGGAGACGGACGGGCGGACGAACCGGCTAGCCATATACAGCTTGGGTGTAAAAACAAACAGAAATGGAGTAAAATTACACTGAAAACCATTTGCTCATACAAGAATAACACCTCAGCATTAGGTGGGGAGTTCGATTCTCAGCCGCAGCGTCCGCATTACGATGGCAGCGGTGCGCAAAAGCGCTCACGGTGCCCTTGGTGCAGGTAAGACAAACCAAGGTGGTCAAAATTAATTCAGGGCCTTCTGATACAACGCCCCTGATATAACCTATGTGGAGCTTCGAATGTTAAAACCCACAATTAAATTTTAAAGACTAGCGGACTTTCTTTACAGACTATTTTGGACTTACAGGAGGCCTGAAAACTCTCCTTCTTTTCTTTTTGATCCGCGCTGTAGCAGAGTGTTTCAGAAGAGGCGTTTGACATTTCCCAAGTGTGCGCCCTTAATTAGCAGGCGTTCATGAGTGACTTGACTGTTCGTGCCTCACTGTCGGGTGGTAATGAAACGAGCGAGGTCCCGGCTTGTCAGCGATGCTCGATAACATTGTTAGAGAGAAAAAAATATCCTACTCATACGATCCAATTATGAAGCAATGTTTAATTTTGTTGTTGTTGCCAAAGACTGCCGCTTAACCTTTACAATCATACTATGATGGATGAAAGCGCGAAGCAACATTGCTGATGGCGTCCTTGATGAAGAGAATCAATTTTGCAAACACGGTAAATGCCATGCTGCTACGTTTACATGGGAAGCTACGGCTGGCAGTTCTGCAACGGATAAGGTAGTGACACTTCTGCTTCGTAACCTCGATCAAACTGCCCTAGACCGTGTGAAGAGAAACCGAAGACATGAAGTTTCTCTTAAGCTGCAGCTTTTTGTTCGTGCTGTGTGACACACTTCACAGATGCTCTGCCGGGGACTCACCTATTGACGCGACAAGTGTAAGCAGAACCCAACATTGCCGTCCTGTTTGGCGTGGGGAAGGAGTCATAGACGCTTAAGTTCTCACGTTATTCTCTTGCGCTAGGCATTTGTATACTTGCAGTTTGGAGACACAACGAGGTGCATGATACGCTTCATGTCGACTTTCTTAATTATTTTTTATTATTGGAGGCAGAGCTCATCGGCTCTTCCTTGGCTCAATATTATGTACGGTGGAGGTCCAGCCTCTATCAGGTAGTGGCTGAAGATATGCAGTTTTATGCGGTGTTTCGGCAGCATACATGAACGCATGCAAAAAGGATACAGCATGGCTACGCGTGTGTTCTCGAGGAGGCTTACAGTAGAGCGGTCCACATCACCAAAGCAATGGCCAACGCTAAACGTTCTGGCGCAGTGCGGTACAAAGAAATTAAAGAGCCTTTGTGGCAGCATCAGTGATGCTTCATTATATAGGTATAACTGCGTCAATGCAGACAGCTGATCTCCTAAATAGCGACAGAATATCGCTCACACTTACCGTACGAAATTAGTTGAGACTAAACGAAAGCTGAGTTCACCATTTATACCTTGCTGTCGTGACTAAAAGCAAGTAGCAAGTGTGAATTCGAGTAGAGGGCGAGTGGCCTGGGCGCCGCCATTTAGGTTACGTGGCTACAGCTACGGTAAATCCAAAAGCTTACATGTTTGCGTGGCTGCGAAAACTATTGCGCATTTGGGACCCTCTATTTCAGAGCCTATGCAAGGGCTTTGCGTGGGCTAAACTAGAAGTGTCTAATGAAAACTCAGCAATCATGCCCGCGCGAAGCACACACTGCGACCGCGGTTACTACAGGAACTTGGAAGTGAAGACTTGTAAACCATCGTGGCGATGGTTGTCCCAACATTGTCAATGTCGTCGCCATGGAACGGCTGTCGTCGAGGTGCCATCAGGCCGGTTTTTGCTGTTTTGTGCGGTATACTTGAGATTTACCTAACAGCGCACATCTTGAATTTATTCTTAATACTACGCGGTGATATTTAGCGAAGAAAGGGATAAGAGAACACTGTTGTTCCCTGGAACAACGCAGTGCTTTGTCGGAGTGAGGCCACTACGAATACCTTTTTCTTGCAAAAAATAAATAAAAAGCCCGCCGGGAGAGAATCGCTTACGAACTGAACAACGAAGTGATGTTCAGGATGCCATTCAGAATGAGGACAAGACTTCCTGCGGGCACGCTATGGACGCCCAGTGTCCACCAGCAATTCGGAAGCACGCATTCAGCGCTAACAGTGAAATAGTGAAGTACGAGTATACGTTATGCGCAGCCCCTATAGGGGCGCCACTAAAAGCCACCGGGCGGCGGCCGTTTGAACCGCAGGCGGGCCTCATGCCGGGGTCGCCTGCTTCCACTGCAGGCGTGGTTGAAGTGCGTACGTGCGATTTGCCGCTTGTGCGCGTCCCAAATAGTTACTTCTGCGGTGTCAGTGTGCGCAAGGAAATCGCACTGCACAATAGTGGACATGTGTCCGGCATCACGGCTGCCTGGGACGACATTGTGTTCTTACGCGCCAAGTGTTTGCCGCAGATGAGCCTCAACAAGCTTGCCTACGAAGTGGAGCTCATTACCGGTATGCCGCTTTCATTATAACGCCCCGGCCGCTAATGGCTTCATTTGCTGGCTCGTCAACCGACGTTCTTAATGCGCACGCTTGCTTGGTTTACGTGCCATGTATTTTTTATAGCAGATTGAGGGAGCGCTGTCGCGCCTGCGAATGCGTGGTTCGTACAGGCGCGGCCAGGTGAGAAGCCAGCGACGGTAAAGTTTGCAAACCAGCCCGATGAGCTTGAGAAAAAATAGCACAAATAGGATTCCGGCAATAATCAAGGGTTGATTGTTTTTGTGCTTGCGTCTTGCCACTGTCTGCCCAGCACGGATTTCACATGTTCCATCGTTAAACAAGCAGCGCGTTTCGATGATTTCACCGGAGCACGTGAATGAAATGTCAGAAGATGTCATAGCTGAAAATATGCCTCCCTGGCCAGTCAAGAGCATATTGCTTTTTTCATTTTATGTCATTTTAGTGTCACTACCATTTTTACTAATATCACCCTCGCACCCAAATCCAGAATTAAACTGCATGTTGTATTGCTTGTTGTAGTGCCCCGAGTCTGAAGAGCCAATGCAGCGCTTTTTAATTAGTTAGAAGAGTACATTGACATTAAATCAAAAGTTTGAAAGCAAATGCAAAGCACGGCACTGAATAATTCTTGTAAACCACGTGCTACATCGAAATCATTTTCAAAGCAGAGCCAACTACAGTAAAGCAACATCAACATATATTGATCCATTTCATGCAAAAGAAGAAAAAGGGACCAAACACTCGCAAGCACCACTACCAAGAAAAGAAAAAAGAAAGAAACATGAAGGTTTCATAATTGACCACAACGCAGGACAAAGCTGGGGTAAAGTGAAGCTGCATTAGTTGCAGACATCAGGTCTTCGAAGTTCAGGCGTTTACCATTACTGGGAAGTGAAATTAAGAGGCATTCAAAACGAGGTTGAATGCCCTGTTAAAAGCCTTTAATGCTCACAGACACCAGGTTGTACAGTCAGCATGCAGATAGCCGAGGCGAGCGTACACCGAACGTTCTAAGCCGCAGGTGGCATTTCAGTGCCATCGACAGGTAGAGCAGCAGCCGATTCCCTGCAACGCATGGGAGATTGTGTGACGCTTTCTTGAGGGCGCCGTCACCTGCTTTTTAATAAGGTGCCCTTTGTTCGAAGCATCTAAACAGAATGAGCGCTTCACAGCTTCGCGGTTTTCGCCATTCGTCATGGTCTATGCCAGTGCCCGCAGTACAACACGCAGAGAAAATCGCTTTCCGTCGCGCTGAACCAGTTGGACGACCAACCTTTGTCGGAAAAAAGAATTATGAAACATCGATGCGACTTAACATCTCATCAGAAGGCCGTGCAAGCGCTAATGCGCTCCAGGAGATTGGCCGGCCTGTGTGAACGCCTGTGATTGGAACGACTTTTCTGTTACCTGGTTTATTTTTTATTATTTCTTTTCTTTCTACTTTTGTTCTCCTTTCTGTCTTTATCGTCATTACAAACCATATATCCCCCACCCCAGTGCAGGGTAGCAAACCGGAATAAGAGAACTTCTTGCTGGGCAAGTTGGCCGCCATTGTAATCTGAACCTGGCAACGTTTAACGTTAAAACGTTATCTATCGTGGCGAGTCTAGCAGTGTTATTGGAGGGATTAGAGGGCAGTAAATGGGATATAATAGGGCTCAGTGAAGTTAGGAGGACAAAAGAAGCATATGCAGTGCTAAAAAGCGGGCACGTACTGTGCTACCGGGGCTTAGCGGAGAGACGAGAACCAAGAGTCTGATTCCTGATAAATAAGGATATAGCTGGTAACATACAGAAATTCTATAGCATTAACGAGAGGGTGGCAGGTCTTGTTGTGAAACTTAATAAGAGGTCCAAATTGAAGGTAGTACAAGTCTATGCCCCTACATGCAGTCATGATGACCAGGAAGTCGAAAGCTTTTATGAAGACGTGGAATCGGCGATGGGTAAAGTCAAAACAAAATACACTATACTGATGGGCGACTTCAATGCCAAGGTAGGCAAGAAGCAGGCTGGAGACAAGTCAGTGGGGGAATATGGCATAGGCTCTAGGAATAGCAGGGGAGAGTTATTAGTAGAATTTGCAGAACAGAATAATATGCGGATAATGAATACCTTCTGCAAGCGGGTTAGCCGAAAGTGGACGTGGAGGAGCCCCAATGGCGAGACTAGAAATGAAATGGACTTCATACTCTGCGCTAACCCTGGCATCATAAAAGATGTGGACGTACTCGGCAACGTGCGCTGCAGTGACCATAGGATGGTAAGAACTCGAATTAGCCTAGACTTGAGGAGGGAACGGAAGAAACTGGTACATAAGAAGCCAATCAATGAGTTAGCAGTAAGAGGGAAACTAGAGGAATTCCGGATCAAGCTGCAGAACAGGTTTCCGGCTTTAACTCAGGAAGAGGACATTAGTGTTGAAGCAATGAACGACAATCTTAGGGGCATCATTAAGGAGTGTGCAATAGAAGTTGGTGGCAACTCCGTTAGACAGGATACCAGTAAGCTATCGGAGGAGACGAAAGATCTGATCAAGAAACGCCAATGTATGAAAGCCTCTAACCCTACAGCTAGAATAGAACTGGCAGAACTTTCTAAGTTAATCAACAAGCGTAAGACAGCTCGCTTAAGGAACTATAATATGGATAGAATTGAACATGCTCTCAGGAACGGAGGAAGCCTAAAAGCAGTGAAGAAGAAACTAGGAATAGGCAAGAATCAGATGTATGCGTTAAGAGACAAAGCCGGCAATATCGTTACTAATATGGATGAGATAGTTCAAGTGGCTGAGGAGTTCTATAGAGATTTATTCAGTACCAGTAGCACCCACGACGATAATGTGAGAGAGGATAGTCTATAGGAATTTGAAATCGCACAAGTAACGCCGGAAGAAGTAAAGAACGCCTTGGGAGCTATGCAAAGGGGGAAGGCAGCTGGGGAGGATCAGGTAACAGCAGATTTGTTGAAGGATGGTCGGAACATTGCTCTGGAAAGACTGGCCACCCTATATACACAATGCCTCATGACTTCGAGCATGCCGGTATCTTGGAAGAACGCTAACATAATCCTAATCCATAAGAAAGGGGATGCCAAACACTTGAAAAATTATAGACCGATCAGCTTACTGTCCGTTGCCTACAAAGTATTTACTAAGGTAATCACAAATAGAACCAGGAACACCTTAGACTTCTGTCAACCAAAGTACCAGGCAGGATTCTGTAAAGGCTACTCAACAATAGACCATATTCACACTATCAATGAGGTGATAGAGAAATGTGCGGAGTATAACCAACCCTCATATATAGCTTTCATTGATTACGAAAAAGCGTTTGATTCAGTCGAAACCTCAGCAGTCGTGGAGGCATTATGGAATCAGGGTGTAGATGAGCCATACGTAAAAATACTGCAAGATATCTATAGCGGCTCCACAGCCACCGTAGTCCTCCATAAAGAAAGCAACAAAATCCCAATAAAGAAAGGCGTCAGACAGGGAGATACGATCTCTCCAATGCTATTCACAGCGTGTTTACAGGAGGTATTCAGAGACCTGGAGTGGGAAGAATTGGGGACAAAAGTTGATGGAGAATACCTTAGCAACTTGCGATTCGCTGATGATATTGCCTTGCTTTGTAACTCAGGAGACCAATTGCAATGCATGCTCACTGACCTGGAGAGGCAAAGCAGAAGGGTGGGTCTAAAAATTAATCTGCAGAAAACTAAAGTAATGTTTAACAGTCTCGGAAGAGAACAACAGTTTACGATAGGTAGCGAGGCACTGGAAGTGGTAAGGGAATACATCTACTTAGGGCGGGTAGTGACCATGGATCCGGATCATGAGACTGAAATAATCAGAAGAATAAGAATGAGCTGGGGGTGCGTTTGGCAGGCATTCTCAGATCATGCATAGCAGGTTGCCATTATCCCTCAAGAGAAAAGTGTATAACAGCTGTGTCTTACCAGTACTCACGTACAGGACAGAAACCTGGACGCGTACGAAAAGGGTTCTGCTTAAATTGAGGACGACGCAACGAGCTATGGAAAGAAGAATGATGGGTGTAACGTTAACGCATAAGAAAAGAGCAGATTGGGTGAGGGAAAAAACGCCGGTTAATGACATCTTAGTTGAAATCAAGAAAAAGAAATGGGTCATGGGCAGGACATGTAATGAGGAGCGAAGATAACCGATGATCATTAAGGGTTACGGACTGGATTCCAAGGGAAGGGAAGCGTAGCAGGGGGCTGCAGAAAGTTAGGTCGGTGGATGAGATTAAGAAGTGCAGGGACGACATGGCCACAATTAGTACATGACCGGGGTTGTTGGAGAAGTATGGGAGAGGCCTTTGCCCTGCAGTGGGCGTAACCAGGCTGATGATGATGATGATGACGACCTATTTTTAAGGCGCCAAAAATCAACACACAGCACGCAAGAGAGGACAACGGGAGGCGCTCTGTCCCGTTAGCCTGGAGGCGAAGAGAGGTGTGGGTTCGGGGAGTGAGTCAGTCATTCAGAGAGGTGGGGTGCAGGACAAGGTGAATTGTGTTAAGTGTACTGAGCGTGAGCCTTGACGTCAAAGAGGTCTCTCGGGACAAGACGTGCGTTTCAAAGAGCTCGTTGGCGTTCGGCGACAAGTGCCCCGCAGCTCGATTGCGCGGGAGGCATTTTTGTGCGAGAGCGTACGATTGCGAAGGCCACGTGGCGGCATAAATTTCATGACTGTGTTGGAAATGCTTGGTTGCCTTCTTCTGTTTTTTTCTTCTCCTTAGTTGCTGAAAGTTGGAACTCGAGTGAAGTATATTCTGGATGGTAAAACGGCCCCTTTTCTTGGCCTAAACTCAGACTGTATCACAGTGGAGATGGTTAACAGTACCCCTCCATACCTTACAATTGTGGACTACCTGGAAGAGTCGAAATGGTGAGTCGGGTGTACTTATGGCTCGTTGCGTGGAACAAGAGTTAAAGCTGACTGCATAAACTTAATGACTGGAGAGTCAGCAACTAATTAGTGGAGCTAGTTGTTCTTAGCGGCTAAATTCATACTAAAGTTTGCCATGATATTTTTCATGCTGACAGTCTGAAGCTGATTTAGGGGGATGCACACTGTGACATTTTATATTTGTAGAGGACTTTGAAAAAGGCTTGTACCATGACACAATCGCCACTGGGTTGACGGACAGGAATTTCAAGCTTGAAACATAATTGTCAGTTGACTAACTGGGAAACCTTGTACTAATGAGCTCGTTTATTATTAAGCTACCAGCACCATTTCTTACGATGGCGGTGTACTTTGATACGGCGGTGCTGGTTACCATACCACGGAGTTGGTTTGACTGCGTTCACACAGGGTGGCGGCGAAAAGGAGGAAAAGAAAGAAGAGCAAAACGGACAACGTAACAGATTTTAGAAACCCCAATGCTTGAGTGGCGTGTGCAGTCTTGTGAGCCGCCACAACTGCCTGCACTGTGGAAAAGGTAATTGGGGAGCTACTTTGGAATCTCTGCAACATCGCCCGATTGGGACAGCCTTGAGGGGCAAGACACCAGGCCGAGTTGAGTGCCCACTTCTTTTTCGGGATACTGCAAATACAGAACGACACTTGTCTGTGCTAAACAAAGTGTGAGATTTTTTGTGCCCCTACGATAACGTATATGGCTTAGATTTGTCCAAGATGCCACACCTAGCTTCCACGCTTGTGCAGCTTGTTCATGAGTGCATTGGCAGCCACTTTCCCGGGTGTTCGCACGGCCAAATTGGTCCAAATAACTGGCTGCCACAAATCCCTTATTTGACGCTAAACCATTATATTGTCGTTGGAATTAGAAAAACAGGAAGTGTATGCACTAACAAGCAGCGTGCTCTAGAAGAATGCTAAACATGAATTCTAGACGTCCTCGCCAACGGTCCGTCAGAGTTTCTGCGCAAATTACTAATTACAGTGCCTAAATTATTGCGGAACCATGTAGACAATGCTTAGAAAACGCAAACAATGTAAAATATTCGTAATTACTGCTTATTGAAATCTTATTGAAACATTTGTTTCAATAAGATCAGTTGATAACTTCGCAAATTATTTCAAAATTACAATACTATTTGACATTGACTTTTCGCGCGCGCACGCACGCACACACACACACACACACACACACACAAACACACACACACACACACATACACACACACACACACACACACACACACACACACACACACACACACACACACACACACACACACACACACACACACACACACACACACACACACACACACACACACACACACACGCACACGCACACACAACTAAGAGTAACGGGACAAAATAACAGCTTTACCACAGTGAAAGCAAAATTTTATATACATTTATGGCTCCTTCTTAAGGTTTACCTGTAGAAATAATTACAGGTTGTTAAAGCTATCCTTATGAGATGAAACGTGACACGAAACTGGAAGACAACATACCGCCGGATGGTAGATCAACAACCTCCCAATAACGTGTACAGCCACCAGCGGGAAGTTGTCTTTCTTTTTTCTTTTTCATACACCTGCAATTTCTTTTTATATCATTTCACGTTCCGGCGCTAGTGCGTCGCAACTTTTGGGTGGCTGCCGTGCATTGTCCTCTTGTCGGCGTTTCGTCGTCGCGATTGGTGCGCTTCACATTATAGAAGCCCTGCACCACACTTCTCACAACTGGGACCCTCTTGATAACTATCGATATTTGAAGCATGCTTGTAACCACGAGGAAATAGACTGACAGCGTTAAAATATCGTTTGGTATAGGTTACCATTTGGGCATATTTTTTGTTTTTGAGGCGTAACAACGCAGGCGTCTTGTCGGAAAGCCACCGATGCATTCATTTTTTAAGAATGTTGCCAATGAGTACTATATGGTAGTGCAACTACAGCTCTAGGTTAGCCTCACATTAAGGCACTTTAAGCGTACTTTTGTGCTTGAGAAATATTTCTGTTGGTTGGTTCTCAATTTTCTTTCAACAGGGAAACTTTAGTCTATACAGGCACTCCATCAACCTCTCGGAGCTCGCACCAACCGGCTGTTATTTCCTTCACGACTTCAGAAAGCGGCGCATCTGTAGGTAAGAATATTTTTATATTTGCTATGTAGTGAAAGCTTCCGTGTTATTTGATATTGTTATTGTCTCCAACAGAATACCAGACACATGAGCTTTTGAAATTTGATGGATCAACTTGCTTCGTGCTATCGGGCATGTCAATGCAAGGTAAAAATTTTGATTTTTCTTAGAGAGTTCAATTATTGGAATAGCAAAGGCACGGTATTATGGCAAGCGAATCTGTTGTCTTGTAAACTTCTCTTGCAAGTAATTTGGGGAAAAAAAGGAACAAGATCGCTTTCCTCGCGAAGTGTTTTGTTTGAGTATTGAAACGTTGCTCAGGATGTGGTATTTCGCACACCTTCTTTACTGTGAGTCGGAGACAAGGAGACAATCCAAGATTCGCCTGACAGAGGCGCAAAATAATTCTATTACACGAGACTATGAGTATGATGGCTGCTCTTCGTACTAGAACTCGAATGACACGCACCTGTTTGTTGTACGCGGTTTTAAACTACCGAAGCGAGAAATGCATTAAAACTGAGAACGGGACATAACAACAAGAACCGCTTTCTCCGCGACATTCAAAGGTATACTAAATGTTTCTTATACCATAATTCTAGTGTCTTGCTTTCTCAAGCAAACATAGCCAGGTGCCTTGGGGGCGAAACTGTTGGCCGCCGCCTTCGTTGCTCCATGCCATCCGAGATGGGAAGCCATAGACAGTTCATACTTCGGAGATAACGAGCCTTTATATATAGAACATTTAAAAGCAGTTATTCACAAGTTAACACTGGATCTGACGCATAAAACTTGGCAGAGCCGAAGGTGCAGAGCACCGATCCTCCGTCCGTAACCTTTCCAAGGGGTTGGAAGATTGCTTTTAAAGCCTCGGCTGATGCTCCCGAACTAACTCACGACAAATAACGCGCCAGAGACCAAACCCGTGGCAGAGACCATGGGCTCGGGTTTACACAAAAGCCTAGTCCGCGGGCCAAGCTTGGGCTGGGTAAGCAAGTTTTGAAGCGGGCTCGGGCCTAGAAGCTTCGGGCTCGGGCTTCAGTCGGGCACGTAATAGGCTTGGTTATGGTATTTTTACCTTCCCTAGACTGTCGACCATAAAAATTGATGTCCTTATAGAATTTTGGTTCAGCGGCGTTTGTCGTCGTACAGGAAAGCAGGAGGAGGCAGGCCACTACATGTACGGTAGCAGTACACTCCATCGATTAGTCTACGTTGGGGGGCACCACCTGATCTCTAGCAAAACGATACAAATGGCTACTCGTGTCCACGTGCGTTCAACTTTTTCCGTCTTCGCGATGCTTAGAAACCTTGGTCAACGTAGTTCACAGGTTATTAAGGCATGATTTCTTGACGTGAGCTTCGTGCTACCCTGGGGGAGGGAGGGGGGGCATTCTGTAAGTATCCACCTAGTGAACATGTTCATTTCGTCTACTGCTATAGTGCTGATTGGCTGAGGGCGCCTGCATCCTTCTTGACGCGTACCCCAGCCCAACCAATCGGAACTTCAGCGGCAGACGAAATGAACATGTGCGCTAGCTGGACACTTTCAGAATAGCCCTCCCTGAGACGGACAAGCGGACATTAGAAATTGGAATGTAGGTCGCGAGATGTGTGATAGCTACCCGGCGGACAACAAATGGAAGGGAAAATAGTCATGGATCCATTACTTAAGTCATACCACACAATTTCCACATATTGTAGTCTTCGGATGGCAGATTATTTATTTTTTTTGTGCTCTCCGTCTTAATTCTTTTCGCAGCTGTAATTCAAAAAATGGCTATGTCGAAAAATTTATATGCTGCACAGAATTGTGAACGTTCCTTTTTTGTGTGATTCTAATACTGCCATCCAAGGAAGCTTGTTGCCGTCTGAAATGCCGTGTTTGTCCGCAGCAGGAGGCTCGACTTCGTGAGGCACACGCTGCCTTTAGCCTCGCTCCTGATATGGCGATGCATGTTTGGACGCTGTACGTGAAAAGTGAAACACACAATTAGCTGGGTGGACAGTGGTGGCGAATGACGAAACAAGAGTGGCAAGACGTCACAGAGTCCAAACAAAATGACGCCGACTGAGACAGCTTTATCGCAGTGTCATGGGCACCAAGCAGAACATACAAGTAAAGGGGACGAACAACTGAGCTATATAGATGTTTGATAGGCAGAATTGAGCTAGATATTTAATTGCGATGGCGTTGCAGAGATGTTTTATAGACATTTTTTAGTTGCGCGAAATATTCATTGTATAAAATCCATAATCAAAAGCAGTGAAACAAGCGGAATGCATCCGGGTATACTTTCAGAGCAGAAATGCTTGAATCATAGCCATTGGACAATCGTTTATTTCTGCACAAAACTACCTTTTGGTGGCGGTCACTAATCGTCCATTTTGTATTACACAAAAATTAGACAAATTTTTAATGCTTTCATAGAGCGATAACATCATTCATTACTCTAGCAACAAATAAATTCGCGAATATACATTCACAAGTTGACTCACATGATAAGGCCTAGAGCAGCTCATTATTGGTTTCCATATAGTTTCTTCTTTCTTTAGTTAAGCGAGCTTAATAATATGCCAAAACTTCTCTATAATTAATCTAATGTAATTGTATTATTACTTTCAAGCGTTCTAAGATAACTACTGAAAACTAAGTCAGATGTTGTAAAACCTTACAACTTTGGTGAAGGGGATGCACAAGGCAGAAAGAAATGTAATCTCTCAATGCATTTTTATTTTGAACAAAATTTTCACACTTTAAGTGGCGCGACCCTCGTTTTCATTGCCTTGTATTCGTTTTCTCTGGCACTGCGCGGATTCACTGGTAATTAGCAGGAATAAAGAATTATGACATCGTATCTCAAAGTTGCATTGTCTTCGCGGTATATGGCACTGTGCTTAACACCTCATATGGTAGCATAAAAGTACATATACAGAACCGAAATTCGCTCTTATTACAAAACACGGATAATTGAATTAGTGACTAAGAAATTGATGACATTAACGTGAAGTTTACTAAAGCAATATGCATTTATTGTTCCACGTGACAATATATCTGTTCGCGCAGGAGCGTTACCCTTGCGTGTCACCTGTTTACATACAATAAAGCTAGAAGAACTTATAACGGCAGTCCATTATTTCCGAAACCCAGTAGACCAGTGTATTTAAATTGACATTCCTGCCAATTTCGTTCGTCTTAATTCTTGCATGGTGTGTTGAAATGATTCATCAGTATTGAAGAGTAAGATCAAATGGCTAACGTTGAGCACAAGAGTAGTCATTTACTTATGGCTTCACTGTATATTGCTGTGAAACTATTTAACAAATGTAGTACGGACGTTGATATCACACAGTAAAGCACGGGCATGATGAACATATGATGATGATGATGAAAAACTTTATTTATCCCTCTTTAAAGGGAAGGGGGCAATGGAATAGAGAGTGGAGGGAGGAAATATTTGAAGTAGGCCTCCTTTATCCTCTCAGCCCACTCCAGGATGGCTTCCTGAAGATCGAGCCTGGAGCTGCGCAAGGCAGCCTCCCACTGCTCCTCACTAGATATTAATTGCATCAGGAAAGGGGGAAGGGGGTGCTTAGGGCACCCCCACATGATGTGGCTTAAGTCTGCTTTGGGAGATACACAGAATTTACAAGAGGGAGAAAGGTAAATGGCGGGAAGAATGCGGTGAAGGAAGTAAGGGGACGGAAAGGTGCGAGTCTGCAGCTATCGCCACAGAACTTCACACCTACGCGGGGATTTGCCCATGAGTGGCGGAAAGGTTAAGCGGTCTAATCGGTAGTGTGTGCAGATGTCGTGGTAAGTAATAAGTCGATTCCGCGCTGCAAACGGCGCCTCCTCCGTGGCGAGGTCCGACACATCTGATGCCTGAGCCCGGACTGTAAATCCTCGGGCACTGGCATGAGCCGCCTCGTTTCCGGCAAGGCCCGCATGCGCGGGAGTCCAGAATAATGCCACAGTTTGATGGAAAGGATGGGCCAAGAGGAGAGAAAGGGCTGGCTTAGAGACCCTACCCGCTCCGAAGTTATGTATGGCTGATTTGGAGTCGCTAACGATAACTGATGAATTTGGGATTGTGAGGGCCAGGGCTATGGCCGCTTCCTCCGCCTCCTCCGAGGAAGAGCCAGGAATGGAGGCGGCCGCAGCGATCTGGCCGTGAGAGTTAATGACTGATATTGCGTAATGATTTCTGTTCCCATATTCGGCGACACCAACATAGATCACGTCTTTAGAGGTGGAGAATTGTTTTTGGAGAGCCTTTGCTCGCTGCCTCCTGCGCTGTTTGTGATGCACAGGGTGCATGTTTTTAGGAAGTGGGGGGATGCAGAGGTTCTCATGTATGTGATGTGGAATGGTGTATTTAGTCTTGATGATGGGTGCCGGAGTGATAGAAAGAGTTTGTAGAATGTGTCGACCTGTTGCGGTGTTTGAAAGTCTGCTATATTGGGATGTGAGGTGGGCTTCTGTGAGTTCAGTAAATGTGTTGAAAGTTCCATTAAGCATTAGCATTTCAGTAGGGGTACGTATGGGGACCCCCAGAGCGAATTTATATATTTTGCGTAAAAGAGTGTCGATCTTATCTGATTCTGATTTAAGGAAATGTAGATATGGTGTTGCGAATGTAATCCTACTGATAACGAAGGCCCGAATCAAGCGGAGAAGTTCGGCCTCCTTTAGTCCGCCATGTTTATTGGACGCTCGCCCTAGAAGGCGCAGGGTGTGATCGACTGTGGTGTGGAGTGTATGTAGGGTAAATGTGTAGAGCCGGTTGCTTTGAATGTGTAAACCGAGCACCCGGAGCCTGTCCACTCTAGTAACGGGGATGTGGTTTAGGATGACATGTAGACTAGACATGTGTTTTCCGGCCCCCCAGTGTGATGGCAGAAGAAGTAGCTCGGATTTTTGAGGGGTGTATTTTTTCGTTCTGCTGTATAAGTTGGCTTGTCCGCGAAAACTCCAGCGTAAAATCTGACAGTCAAGTCTGTCTCTACCAAAGAATCTGCGCGTGGCTGGTATCGTCACAATAATCTAACTGGACCATCCTTTGTTTTTCGCTCAAGGGCTAACGATGCGAATGGGGCCGGGTCTAGTACGGTACAGGTTTTAATACAACGGGCGGGCCAGCGCATGACACTGTCGGGTTCGGGCCGGGCGCAAAGAGCGTTCCATGCAGTGCTCTAATTTGACATGCATACGATCCTCGCTCTTTCTCTTTCTCTCTCCACTCTGTCGAGAGCAGACTTATACTTCACATTATACTATCACATTTTCTTGTAGTTTTGTAATTGATCAAATAGCTTCTGACTCAATAAGGCGCACTTTAAGTTTAAGTTTAATAATGTCTGCCGTAACCAAATGTAATGAGTCATTCTGGAGACGAGACAAGGTGCAACAGGCGACAGAGCTTTCAGAAATGTTTGAAAAGAATGCGCAAGTTCGCAGAGGAATCCCAGGCACTGATTATTGCTCCTTCATTTTAACGCTGCACCAGGTTTTTGCCGATAAATTGAACCGACGCTGCAATGGCTCGATAGCGATGGTCACATCGGGCATTGACGACAGCAGATCGCCTACGGATAATTTTTCCAACTTTTAATTGGCCCATACCGCGGGAGTGCCTTCTCCGGGTCTCAGCAACAATGAAGCGGATCGCTTCACAGAGAACCAGACGCGAGAACCAATCTTGTGCTCGAGGTGCTCGTGCGTTACAACACAGCCCTTCTCTCCAGCGTACACATCGGGCAGTTTTTAGTATCACTGCACATATCTTCACATACACACACATAAAAAAAACAAGAACAAAACGAAAAACGATGGAAGATGATTGGAAAAAAGTTGAAAGAAAAAAGAAACGATTGTTAGTGAAGATGAACGTCGAGTGAAGGGTTGTGAAAGACGCACCGAAGGAGCAGGACCAGCTTGTTTTATTTACTGTACTTGTGCAAGGGGATAAAAAGAAGCAGAAAATTATAGTAAATGTAATCGGTTACTTTTTATTAAGAGCGCGATTATTTTCGTGAGGTAGTGCGGAATAACATTAAACAATTACGATTTCAAACGAGTATTTATGACTGTAATTGGTTATTTTTGAATGTAATGTGCACCAGCCTGGTCTAGAGATCAGCCAGGAAAAGTGAGGTACAGGAAAGGGGGCTAATTAAATGTTGCCACCAGCGTCATGCCATTCACGCAGCCTTCAAAGACGAATGAATCAACGTAGTGACGAAAAACGTGAGAGTGGCGAACCACCTCCGCTACCAATGCCACACCACTCTACGAAATTTACACATGCAAAGTGGCAACACGCTCTGGACAATGTGGAGTGCAGGAGTCGCTTAACGTGTGACGCATCGTGCCCATTTACATAACCGATGTCTGAGTGACGTATCGCGCCAATTGACTTGTAGTGGGGGAAACTTAGCTCCCGGCTACAATGGCTACGCCGCATTTTGGCGAGGTTCATTTCCGGTGAGACGCGTGGCGGAGCTTGTTTTCGCTTCCGAAGCATTCGACCCCTTGCCTTCGCGTAGCTATCCTCTCCATAGCCTTCCTAAGATGTACGTTTGTGCCTAAATGCAGCTAAGTAAGTGACCGACAAAAAGAAAATGGGCGTAACAAAGAAAAAGGAATGTCACGGTTTGGCGTCTAGAATTACCATGCCCCTGCATGAAACGAGCTTAAATCTCAAGGAAAGAAAGAAGCACACCGGATGAACACACCCGCAAACTTGAAGAAATGAAGGGAAGGGAAGAAGGGAGACAAGAGGTGAAAGGCAGAGGGGTTAACCAGAATTAAAAAAATATGAATGTAAGCAAAGCAGACAATGACAGGGAAAATTTGTCATCCTATGTGTCATCCATTTGGATGACAAATTCTCTCATTCAAGACATTTATTGACTCTCATTCTGACTCAAATGACTCTCATTTTGAGAAACTCGTATGGGTTTTCTTTGTAGCTTCATGCTACATTCGGGGGCAGAATGAGAAACTCATATGTGTATCCTCTGTAGCTTCGTGCTACATTCGGGTGCAGAATGAGAAACTTGTATTGGTTGGCTTTGTAGCTTCATGCTATATTCGAATGTAGAGTGAGAAACTCGTATGGTTTTCCTTTGTAGTGTCGTGCTACATTCTGGTGAGGAATGAGAAGCTCGTATGGGCTGCGTTTATAGCTTCGTGCCACATTTGGATGGAGAATGAGAAACTCGTATGGGTTTCCTTTATAGCTTCGTGCTACATTCGGGTGCAGAATGAGAAACCCATACGAGTTTTGGGTTTGACTTGAAACCAAAGCTTTATTGAGAAGCACACCTGTATTAAATGCGTAAGCATTTCAATGCCTACTGTTGCGGCTCGGCGTTGCGTTTAGGTCAGGGGTCCTCCAGGCACACGAATGAGCAAGCCCGGGAGTAGGAGCAAAAGAAAAATATATTGTTATACACATTCACACTGGCGCCTGATATGGAAGCCCACTCCATAAAGGAGCACTTTAAATCTCTGAGCCCACACATGTCTGAGCATACATCAGGACACGTCAGGACACACCACTGTACCGAAAGTACCCGCTTTTAAAACAGTTCATTTCTCTAGGTGACTAGACTAGAGAATCTGATGACTGTGTCTCGGCCAATTACAATCGTCCAATCGTTCGCAAAATCCTACCCATGACGTCCGAACGCTCCGCCGGACTCCGCCTCCAATGTTGCGCGATCGCCCTCGCATGCGAGGCAACCACGTGGCAATTTGGGAAACCGATGTAGAAGACGTACCCACGGAAGTCCTCGACGTTGGCCGCTTGCATCAATTAGTGAGATCTCTGTGAGGATCAGGGTGACTGGTTCGGGAGACTGGCCTTCGCGGTAGTTAGCGCTTCCATGGAGGGCGGCGATTGTCACAACGAAGTGAGCTCTTTTGTTTGCGCGTCCCAGTCTATGTCGGGTCCCATCGTTGTCTGGGCGGGCGCTGATGATAGAGGCTGCCTTGTGGGAAGCATCTGAGGAATGTGCGTCACCACTTTGAGACGTAACACTACTCAACGGGGAAACGCGTCCATCTGTCCGTCCGCCACGTAAGACCATCGCTTTCAAGATAGGGCCCGCATCAGCAGGCACATCGGCCTTCGTGCTTCCTCTCGCTTCAACGCGAACTAAGCGGCGAGAACACAGCGCACACGAAGACATCAGCACTCGGCGCACTTTGTCCCCATTGCAGATCGCTTCCAAGATAGGGCCCGCACGACAGCGCCATACGCAGCCACCGCCGGAGTATGGTTGATCACGGTTGATAATACTTCGACGCCGATTGATAAGGCACTAAAGAGTGATAACGGTTTATAATAATCGGGATGTCATCAGTGCACACCTGGCGCCGCAACATGCAGCAGTTTGCTGGCGTCATCAATTCATGGTGGTGGAACCTGACTGCGTGGAGATGAGCAAGTGGCAATATGTTTACGCATACTTAGACAACTTCCAGAGGAGTTCCTGTGTGAATTTTTCGATACACGCCTTACCTCAGCGATCTCAAGCAATATAACAACAAACAGGAAAAGCCTCGCTAAAAGATCCCAAGGAACTTAAGCACTTTTCAGTCGAGAATGCGAAAGCATTAACGTCCAATTAAACGCCAATGAGCGGTCCTTCGAGTTATGAACTCCTCGCGGAGAAGCGAGCGCATTGAGACAGCACCTCCCGGATAGCAGGCCTGTGCACTCTGGCATCATGCTACTTGGACCAAAATTTTCATTGCCAAGCCCGGCGTGACGAAATTGGGGACGTCAAAATCACCGCGGCTTACTCGGGAGCGTCCCCATTAGGTTCTCTTGCAGTTCGGCAAGGTAGCATGATGTAATAACCGATGTGGACGCAGCAGCAGCTTTTGCAAGATTCCTTTATTGCACAAAAAAAACAAGGGTTTATGTAGGCACGATGTATCGCTTATCGGCACAAGTGCGACGGGTTTAACACGAAAGACATGCGCACAAGATAGCCAACTCAGTCACGTCGCTCTGTTATCACATCCCTTCCCACCTAGTAATCAATGCCATAACGAAGCACTGGGCGACGAACACGAGTAGACCTACGGCATGCTTGCGGAACGTCTGGACTAGGCGATCTTTGCACTGCAGTTGGCGTCGCTGGAAGGATAGGCGATCTCTGCACTGCAGTTTCAGTCGCTGGAAGCTGGGGTTAGCGTGAGAGACTATCGGTATAGCATCCCATGCTCTCAGCACGTGGTTGTGATGACGTCGGTGTACTGAACCATCGGAAGTCTAGTGTGTACATGACGTGGCCCAAACGACGCAGTATCCGTGCGGCCAGCCACTTCTGACCACGAGAGAAGTTCCGCACATACACGGGGCCACCTTGCAGAAACTCCCTCGAGGATGGGGGCTTCGTACATCCAGGGCCTTTTGCGCCAGGGTGAAGACTCGAAAAGACAGAGCGGAAGCTCCTGCCCAGCATGAGTTCTGCTGGCGTCCTTACGGTTTCCGAGTGGGGCGTGGAGTGCTGCTAGAACAAAAAACGAGAAACTTTACATGCCACTGTGCCCTGGCTCTGTTTCCGAAGCGCACACTTTAGCTCACGAACCATGCGTTCAGGCCTTCCGTTGCTTGCGGGATGGTATGGAGCGGTATACATGTAGCGCACGTCATTCTTGTTCAAGAAAGATTGCATTTCGTAGCTCGAGAAGGCTGTGCCGTTATCAGAAACAACCAACTCCGGCAATCCATATGAGGCAAACATTCTTCGAAGTTTTTCGATCACAGCTGAGGAATGAAGCGATGGCATTATCTCGATCTCGGCCCAGTTTGATAGCGCGTCCACGACAACAAGAAAACGCCCTTAACCGGCCCTGCAAAATCTATGAATTCTGCTCCACGGGCTTTCGGGTTTCGTCCAAAAATGCAGGCGTTTTAGGTTCGCTTTGCCTGTTATCTTGACAGAGTTTGCAATGACGCACGAAATCTTCAATCTGGGCATCGATCTTCGGCCACCACACATATGACCTTACCAGAGTTTTCATGGCCGTTTTGCCAGGGTGCTTTGCATGCAGAATAGCGAGGACTTTTTTCTCAGTTCTGGCAGTATGACCTTGTTACCCCACAGAAGGCAGTCACGGTGAAAAGACAGCTCTCCGCACCCCCCCCCCCCCTCTTGTAGACAGCATATTCTGGGGGCACACCTTGTTCTGGCCAGCCAGTTGCGACCCATTTCTTCACCCGTGACAGGCAAGGATCACGCATAGTGGTTGATGAGACGTCTGCTGCGCTCACAGGAGGGTACTCCACTGCTTCCAACGAAAGCACGTCGCCAGGAGGCTCGATGTCCCTCCTGTCACCAGGTATCGGTAGCCTGCTTAGACAGTCAGCGTTTGCGTGATCTTGCGTCCTTCTATACTCTAGTTTGTATTCGTAAGCAGATAACAACAAAGACCATCGCAACATGCGCGGTGACAAAACGGGAATCTGCTTGTCTCGTTGAAAGATACTGAATAGTGGCTTATGATCTGTCAAGATGCGGAATTCTCGCCCACAAAGGTACTGATGAAATTGACGGACGCCATAGACAATAGCTAGCGGCTCGCGATCAATCTGGGCGTAATTACGTTCCGCCTTAGTGAGTGTTCTTGACGCATAAGCAACAGGTTGCTCGCGTCCTTGAGCATCGCGGTGAGCTAATACAGCTCCCACACCCACGGGTGATGTAACACAAGACAGAATTAAGGGTGCATCAGGGTTGAAATGCGCTAAATGTGGCTCGGACGTCAGCAACGTCTTTAGTCTTTCGAAAGCTAGTTGCTGCTCTTCACCCCAGTTCCACGTACTCTCGCTGTCCAGTAGGCGGTAGAGCACTTCTGCAACTTCGGACCGACCCGTTAGGAAACGATTGTAGAAATTCACCATACCTAGAAAAGCTTGGAGCTCCTTGTTCTTTGTGAATCGCCTCGACTTTAGCCTTTGACGGGTAGATGCCGGTGGTGTCTATCCGGTGTCCCAAATACTCCAGGCTCTCTTTGAAGAACTGACACTTGGCGCTTTGTATACGCAGTCCCGCTTTTGACAGTCGCCTGAGAACCTCCATGAGGATTTCGTGGTGCTCCTCTATTGTTTCGCTGGCCACAAGGATGTCGTCGAGGTATGCCGCCACCTGGCATAGACCTGCAAGCACTGTATCAATTGCTCTTTGAAATAATCCGGGTGCTACCGTGACACCAAACGGCAAACGTCGCACTTTGTACAGGCCCTTTACTGTATTTATTGTGAGCACTTCTGCTGTAGCATCATCAACTGCAAGTTGCTGGTACGCTTGCGTCAAGTCAATTTTAGAAAAAGTACGGCCTTCCCCAACTTTGCGAAAAGTTCCTTGCTAGTAGGTAAAGGATAAACGTTGTTCCTTACCGCTTGGTTTACTGTACTTCGATAGTCGCCGCATATTCTTAATGACCCATCCTTTTTACGGACGATGACCACAGGGGTGGCCCATTCTGAGTACTGCGTCGGTTGCAGAACACCTTGTCGTTCCAGTTTTTCCAGTTCTGTGATGACGTCATCCTTCAGTGCGAACAGAATGCTGCGGCATTTTAGAAACTTGGGCCGGGAGTCTTCCTTGAGCTCGATGTGTAGGGGTGGCAGAGCAGCGCCTGGAAATGTTTCGTCAAAAACATCCGGAAACTTTTTGATAAGGGCTTCTGCGTTTTGTTTGATGCTGTGAAGCCCAGTGACATTAATGTTCAATACCTTGAACCAATCACGGTCCGAAAGCGTGCTACCTTCGTTTCTCACAACGAGTATCGGCAGCTCGAAGTCTTGTTCCTTGAATTTGACCGGAAGTGTGGCTTTTCCGACAACGTCCAATCCTTCCTTAGTCCAAGTTACGAGCTTGGTGTCCGATTCTTCAAGCTTTATGTGCCTTGCCACCTTTAGTTTGCTGAACGTGTTTTCACTGATAATCGACATAGCTGCTCCCGAGTCGACTTCCATGGGCACTATTTCACCGCCTATACTTACGGCCACCATAAACTTGGGGCAACCGCTAGTCACTTGACTAATATTTATCAAGTCATCATACTCAGTTTGCTCAGAGTTTGACATATTTTCTAACTGGTGGTTAACCTGACGTCTTTGTTTCTTGCGACACGCTTTGGCCAAGTGCCCTTTCATGGAACAGTTGAAGCATACTGCGGTTTTAAACCTGCAACGGTATGCAGCGTGGTTGCCCAAACACCGGAAACACTGCCGTTTCAACTGCTCGCTTGAAGTTTTTACATCTTGCCCATTCTTATGCTGCTTCATGGGTTGCCCGTCCACTTAAGCTGTCAAATCAGGGACGTCCTGACGTAGGCCGCCCATAACCCTTTGATGTTTTGCAGCAGCCTCTGCCGTCACTGCTAGATCGTAGGAAGTCTTAAAAGTTAGGTCTTTCTCGGCCAACAAACGTTGCTGCACAATGCTGTCAGAGATTCCAAAAACCAACCGGTCCCTTAGCATTACGTCAAGAGGAAGCTGGTTGTCGTTGAACCCGCAGTTCTCGGCTAGCTTACGTAAAGCTGTAACGTAGTCTGCGACAGATTCGGCGTCGTGCTGATCTCGCTTCGAGAACACGTACCTTGAATATAGCTCGGATGGCTTCGGGTTGATGTGGTTCTTCACGGCTTTTACGATGGACTGGTAGTCAGCGTTCGGTGGTCGGAGAGGCTTGACGAGGGTAGCTATCAGGGAGTATGTATCCTCCCCACAGCAGCTCAGCAATACTGCCGTCTTGTCGGCGTCTTCCTTGAGCTTGTTTGCAGTGCAGCATAGCTCTACACGCTCGACGAAATCCTCCCATGAATAGTTACCACTTAAGTGAAATTCGCCGATACGGACGCCGAAGGCCATCTTGCTGGAAACGCCCTCCCTGCATGGGCACAACCATGCCTCGTCGCAAGTGTAATAACCGATGTGGACGCAGCAGCAGCTTTTGCAAGATTCCTTTATTGCACAAAAAACAAGGGTTTATGTAGGCACGATGTATCGCTTATCGGCACAAGTGCGACGGGTTTAACACGGAAGACATGCGCACAAGATAGCCAACTCAGTCACGTCGCTCTGTTATCACACATGACGTCACGGATAGAAGTGCATCGGCCTTGTGCTATCTAGGAGGCGTTGGTTGAGACGCTTGGTCATAATTAATTATTATATTGAAGGGCGCCAACAAAATAACTATTGGTACCTACTCTAATCGACTGTGAGGAATATGCCATTGGTTACCTTCGTGTAGAATGGCCCGTCTCCTTTAAGAAACACCATGCGGGATAGCTAGGGCACCATGACTGCGAGAAAATTCTATGTACATATTTTCTTACGTATGGGTGATTTCGTGTCACGTGTTTTTTAACGGTGAGTTACGGCAAGCTTGAGCCTGTGTTGCAGCCTTCTGCAACCGGCATGCTGCAGCTTCTGATGTCTGCAACCAGACTAGCATCTCCACATGCAATTGAACCTTTCAGGTGTATTTGCCACACACTACATTGCGCTGTTATCGTTTCTACCTTCGCAAGCAGAACTGTGATGGGTAAGCTCGCCGACGCAAAGAGAGAGAGAGAGAGATAGAGAGAGAGAGAGAGAGAGAGAGAGAGAGAGAGAGAGAGAGAGAGAGAGAGAGAGAGAGAGAGAGAGGTATAGCAGGGAGGACAATGAAACGAGCGTCCAGTTTGCTAGCCTACACAGGAAAAAAGTGGTTGTAGGACGCAAGACTTCTTCTCTTTTGGAATAGGCTAATCGCATGTTTACCGGGCGACAACGTCATATGCACGCCCTGCATCTTCTAATATTTTCATAGCTGAAAAGGTTCTCGACACGTTCATTTCTAGACTTGACCAAAACGCGGCGCGCTTATTAGGCGCCAACAGCTATGAAAGCGGCAAAGGGAGGAGAGTGCCTTTGAAATCCACGAAGAAGAGAACGTGAGTGGAGTGGAGGCAGAAGCGGAATAATGGGAGCCTTTTATCGCTGAGACATTAGTTGGCCGCGCCAAGTGCTTGCAAGATAGGAAAACTACGCTCCTGTATAGTCCATGTACATGCAAGATATCCTATGCATAATGGAACCGATTCTGGTTCTGATTCATGTTTATCGTACTCCGTGCCTGCAAAGTCAGCGCTTCGAGACCCTTGACACGTGAGCCGCGTCGCATGGCAACCATTTACCGATAAAAGTAAGAACGCACGCTTTTCCAAATGACGATGAAAATTAAAGATTGTGGGGATTCAGTGTTGTGTGATAAGAGCTGCGAGAGTCCTAGCGATATTGTGCACCACGGAAGAGGAAGATACGCATGGCATCCACGGAGGCCATCGGTGAACGAAACGAAATGAAACGAAACTACCGGCCAGAACATCGTGAAGGCAATTCTTTCCGAAATGTCACGCCTGAAAAGAGAAGCGTATCCACTCGCGCCGTGTAATAGTTCATTCGAAGTCGGATATACTGAACACCAATTCTGCCGGCACACGCACGCTGCGACCCAATCACAGTATAGCGCGGTGACCTCTAAATTACCTCGCTCACGGTTATATAGAGGATGTTTAAGCAAACACTATAAAGAAATTTGTAAAAATTGCTTGTGACAGATAACACAATTCTAATCAAGGAGCTGGTCTACTGGAAGAGGCGGACATTACTTGCACAAAAAATTGAAATGCATAATCGACTAATTAAAAATTCATTAATTAAGTTTTCGACTAATTACCGTATGGCGCATGTTGCCATTTACAAATACTAGCCGGCGAGTTCACGAGGCGGATCCACTTGGAACGAATTCTCAGGACGACACCAGTTTCGAGATGTTTATTACTTTGCGGAGAAATGCACAGGCGTTCAAATTAGTTTTGTGATTCAATGCATAAAATGACATTTTGTTAAGAATGTCAATGGAACAACAGTGCCTTTTACCGCAAGTTTGACGGCGCATATTTCGAAAATGGTGTCATCCGCACAATTATTTTCAAGTGGATGTGCATTGCAGTCTAACCCGCTAGTATTTGCCAATTGCAATACGTGCCATAAGGTAATCAGTTAGAAACTTAATTAGTGCATTTTTATTAATTAGTCGATTATGCATTTCATTTTTTCCAAGTAATGTCCATCTCTTCGAGCAATGGACTGAATTGTGCTATCCGCAACAGGCAAGCTTAAACAATATTTAAAGTGTTCGCTGAAACACCCTGTATAAAAGCAATTAGAGTGTCTCCCTTTCAGTAGTAGCGTGGCTCCAACTATTCGTCAGAGTCTCGTCATCAAGATGTATCTTCATCATACAGTGGGTGGCTACATCGCTTGATTGCTAATCACATTAACGCCGGCAATCATCATGAGATGGGCTCGGCTGAAATTTTAAAGTTTCTGCACAGTCGGATGTTTGAACGTCGGTTGTATTATGAGTTCCGTTTAAGTTTGTGTAGAGGTTTGGATGTTACTTGTTAATTTTTGCGTTGCATTCTGCCAATGTGATGTGGTGACTGTACCAAATAAATAAATTGTCGCTCCAATGCGAATGCCCATGGTGCCACGACCTGTGTGCTTGTTACACGTCTTATAATGTGGGTATTTGTTGTTATTTCTAATTTGTTTTTTTTTCTTGTTCTTTCCCTAGATAGAGTTTTTGGCTTCAGCCATAGCCAAACCTAAAGAGGCATGCCTAGCAACTTTTCTCCACTTAATAATAAAACAAACACGTTTATTTTTTCTGCATGTATTTTCCCCGTAAGCAGACATTCAGCAACGGCTGCAGAAGTGGTTTCTCCGTTCGCATAAATTAAGAACACATCTGAATACTTACGAACACGGTTTTAAGTGGCCGACGGGAAATTTACAGATTGCGCAAGTTTTCGTAAATAAAGCGAAGTTTAATACTCTTCCTAAAAAAAGATATGTTTGATGGACGCAACATTAAAAGCTGACATACATATCTCAATTATTTGGGCACTTTAATGTTATTTGTCGCATCTTGGTTGGGCGTGCAGTTTTATTCAACACCATACTCAATGGACCTAGTTTCCTACATTTTGTTAATCTCTCTTGAACGTACGTATTTCTGGTAATCAGCAGAAATAGGAAAAGAGCATGTTTCTTGTTTTCGTTACTCGGGACTTTGTTTTATTACCGCAAAAACATACCTTTTATAGGGTGCTACCTTTGGAAAAAGCTCAGTCAAGAAGCCGAAACGAAATCCCAAGATTGCCCTGAAAAACCTCAATCGATTGACGCTTGCAACAGTGAATTTGAAGAGTGCAAGAAATATACAGAAGAGCAATGTTCTACTTGGCTTTGATTTTTTCGCTAATAAAGACGTCCATGTTGCTTGTCATTCAACCCACGGGGTTGCCATTCGTACTTTAAGTTTTTGGCTTGAGTATTCACGTGTCAAACAGTTTCATTATATTCATAATATTTGCAGAGAAACAATAGTAACGATGGTACCATGGTACAGAAGTAACTATACAGGGCATCCCACGTAACTTTAGCCAAGCTTTAAAAATATCTAAATAATGCCATGCAGCTGAACAGAATCAAGGTAATGTTGTTTGGCGTCAGTTGGAGACACTAAGATCATTTTTTGCATGCCGCCCAATTACATAATTAGTCCTAATTAATTAATGAACATCTCAAATATTATAATAATACGAAAACTTTCAATAAGACAACTGTAGAGGAACATGAAAAAACTCCCGTGTTGCTCAATACGTGCTACATAAAGGTGTTTTTCCGAGCGTGAAAGAAGCCCGTAAATACACGCAAAACGCGGCGCGACTGGCCGCTCGAGGCACTTCGCGTGTAATCGCGGGCTTCTCTCACGCTTGGAAAAACACTTTTATGAAGCACGTATTGAGCAACGCGAAGCCGTATCGGGAGTTTTTTCACGTTGCTCTACAATTTTGTCACTGGGACTTTTCATCTAACTATAATATTTGAGAAGTTGATTATTGATTTAGTTAAGAATAATTATGTAATTAGGCGGAATGAAAAAGAAATAACCAGACTGTCTCCAAGCGACGGCAAACAACATTACCTTTGTTCTGTCCAGTTACGTGGCATTTGCATATTTTTAGTGTTTGGCTAAAGCTACGGGGGACACCCTGTATAAGAACTCTGGTTAAGGACTTGCTTTCACAGTTGTAGTATACTGTTGAATTTTTGAAGGTATCACTGCCTTGCAGGAGGTGTGGATGTTAAAGACAACAATAGGAGACAGCCCAGGCACCGAATTTCACACGACGTTGTGGAAGTTGTATTTACATCTTTTAAGTGCAGATAAACTGCAAATAGTTAATATGCGAACTGGAGTGATCAAGCACACATAAGCGCACAAGGAGCCCACAGCGATTGAGTAGATTACTTCGTCACGGTATAAAGGCTCGCAAAACTCTACTCTATGTGGCATCAAATGAATTAACATGACCTAAGTAGACATAATACGAAATACAGACGCACAAAAAGGATGTTGGAATAGTTTAGAGGCTAAGAAATGATTTAACCAATGAAAAAATTGTTGCAGCCACGTCGGAGAACAAAAAAAAAAAAGAAAGAAAGACAGCAGACTTCGACGACCTTGGAGAATGAAAGCCCTATATTTCAGCAAAGCTGCTTTTCTTGGAGCAGTTTCATAAATGATTTCAGGTTCCTGTAATTAAACCACACACGTTAAAACCTTGCCCGCATATGATACACCCGTTTGAAGGCTGTTAACATTCACATCATCTATAATTAACCACACCCTCCATCTTGATCTAACTTGATCTGAGCGGCGGTTACAGCTAGCTAAATTCTACTCTATCTTTAAAAGACAAACAGTCTTATTGCGCCCAGGAGCGCGTGCACGAGTAATTTACTGCAAAAGCCGTAATTAACGCACACACTTGGAACTTCGCGGTCCCACCAGCCATGATCTGTTTATGTTTCCACGAAATGTAAACGGGATGTTCCGTTCAGTTTCCAGAGAAACTATATATAGCGCCCTGTGCAGAGCATTATTATAGGCAGAAAATGAGAATGCAGTAATTATTGGCAAAGCTCATAATTGCGCCGTAAACATTTAGATTTCGCTACGCGTTACGGTTTACATGACCGACATGTTTAGCAAACGTAAAAATGGTGTGACATATAGAGTTGCCTCGGTATTCTTAGAAGAATAGCAGAGAGCGGCTGTATAACACGTTGGAGAACCTGCTGAAGAATTTTTTTTAGAAATGCAGAAATTTTCCTACCTGCACGTGTATCGACCATTTCGTTCCCCACATTGTAACAAATTTTGATCATGGTAGCCGTCATGGTTCTCCAAGAACAGCGGGACAAATTTTGCGACGCTCGCAAAACCCTCGCATAACGCACCGGAGCGCCTACATACATTATCTACTGCAAGAAGTGCAACTGACCCAGGCATTTTGCTACATATCGGGCAGATCCTCCATAAACTAAACTTTTTCCCGCCCAATGTAAACATGCTGTCTGGTTTACTTCCCAAGGGACACCGGGGAAACCTACTAGGCGCCTCGTAGAACGTAACCAAATATTCAGAAAACGAGCATGCCACAGTTAAATTGCAACAACCATAACTTAGTCAAAAACTTACTTTCAAACCCACATTACCCTTAACATAGCACCCATTTCCATCCATTGTGAACACGATATTACGTACAGTTCTCCTAGTACATTAGGAAACATTGAGAATAACGACCGTATAATAATTTCAAGCACTTCATGAAATCTTTTTTACTGAAAATGACTGAAAATAACTGACATTCTTGAAGCATAGATCCCAAACAACTAGTAAAATTTTGTCTATTCCCTCGAAATGTCAAAATTATCGCAGGTTGAATTCTCCATAAACGTTCCCGCGTGCTTTGTAGCATACGCTTGTAATGGTCTGGAACGCTTTTATGAGCAATTTTTTCACAAAAGTTGTGCTTAACCTACACAATTTAAACTCTTATCTTACAGCACCCAGAAAATTTTACTGTTTAGCGAAATTTAACCAATGTGCCTCATTTGGTTCACCAAAGAGACCGAGACAACCAGCAACCCACCTCGTATCCGATTGAATATAGCGTGAACACGAGTAACTAGTAATTATTTTCAAAGGTCACGCTTGAAACTTTCGGTGAACGTTACACATAAAATAGCCCCCAGTCTTTCTAAACATAAGATTGCTGCCACATTTGTTTCTCCCACGGAAGCACAGGAGTTTTTTAAGCATTTCATATGAAGCCTCTAAACGGGCAGAAAACGAGGGTTTCGAGATTTTTATTTAGTCCGTAACCATCTCACACACTTCATATCTCGCCATCAACTTGTACAACTTGTACATCAACCGCAGCAGTGGACAAATTTTTTTCAGGTAAGATTAGTCAAATAATTTAGTTCTTTCAGCTCACCTTGAAAACACTCATGCTGCGTTTTGGAGCGCTTTAGTTAAAGTTACAGCTTCGCTGCGAGGAAAGATCTGGTTGAGGGCTCCTTCAGATCGGTACAACGAATGTCAAGTACGCAAGAATCCGTGTGAACGCCTTCCCGTGGAACAGAGGTCGTTCGTGCACAGAAAGATGGAGAGAAATTTCAAGCATCGGATTGTCAAGCATCACCGCACTCAGATAAATAATACGTTTGATACGCCCGAAGCTCGAAAGATTTGGCGTTTCTGCTATAGTCTGCGGAAGCGCAGCAGCACGCCGAAACTTTTGCGAAGTGTCTGTACTGTTCCTATACGATTAAAGACCTTCGTGACGCTTGCAGGCGAACATTGTTACTTTTAGGTGTAAACAGAACGAAATAAAAATCGAAAATAGGAAAAGAAAGATTGCACTCTTTAAAACTGATGGTAGCGCTAAAAAGGATGGACACACAATGAAAAGACGACACGACGACGAGGAAACCTCGTCGTCGTGTCGTCGTGTCTTTCCTCGTCGTCGTGTCGTCTTTTCATCGTGTGTCCGTCCTTTTTAGCGCTACCATCAGTTTTAAAGAATGCATCACCAACTAGCCCAGCACCAAGTTTTATTGAAGAAAGATTGCACATTTCTGTGACATTGAAGAATCACAACTCAATTTCCAACGAAATCTTTCCATCATAATGCATCAAAATTTCAGTTGCCTTTAATTCAACGAAATACTTTAAAACGTTGCCTTCGTATATATGACTCGCCCGTTAAAAACCTTGCCCACAGCTAAAGCCTTCGAGCACTTGCTTAAAAATTCTTTTTACAAAGGCTGTATTTGGTCCAGATGTATCTGGCTTTGCATACACATTTGCCGTGCTGTTCTTCCTATTTTCGCTGATTTGGTTTCGGTGGCGTTTACAGTCATACCAGGGCAGCGGTCTAAGTTATGCGCCTTTTGTAAATCACCTTTATGACGCTCCGAAATGCTCACGTACATAAGTCACTGATAAGGCTTTAATTAGTCCACACACTTCGCACTTCGCCTACACAGTACCCATCAAAACTGAGAGCTGGGCAAGTTTGTGTGGTGCCGCGGGGCTGGCCACTCGAGGCAGTTTGCGTGCATTCGCGGGCTTCTTTCACTCTCGGAAAAACACTTTTATGCAGCACGTATTGGGCAGCAGAAAGCTGTATCGGGAGTTTTTCACGTCGCTCTACAATTTTCTGATTGACACTTTTCATGTACTTATAATACCGGAGAAGTTGATTAATTAACATAGACCAATGTTTCAGCTAGGCGGAATGCAAAATCTCAATGTCGCACTTCACTCAGGTACGGCGTGAGAGATAAGGGAAAACTGTCATCGCTTGTAGCCCGAAATGTGCTGTTCGTTGCGCTCGGACAACTGCACGCGGCACCGTGTGTGGTATGCGTACGTAGCTGCACGGCAGAAACGCGGTTGTTTGTGCGCGCAAAGGTCACGCCAGCAGCGGTAGGTGGCACACTGTCCTGGCTGCACTACAGAGCCGATTGAGCGCAGCGCGCATTGCTTGATCCTTGCTTGCTCCTCGTTCTACGGCGTTTATCACTACGGGTGATTTGCCAGGAAACCGGCGGTTGAAGGGAAGGTGCACACATGTTGAAAGAGACAGTTAGGCAGAGTAAAGTAGAAATTTTCGAAATAATTTGTAAACAGACTCATTTTAGAGGGACTGAATTTAAAAAGAAGGTAATAATTGAATATGCACGAGCAGCAAATTTTACGGTAATAAAATAATTTCGGATACGCGGTCGGCAATTTGGTAAGTTATACAATCATTGAAGGTGCGGCCCCTTGGCTTCGTCGTTTTTGCAGGTAAAAACGCACTACGCGTCTCTCGTGTCCTGAGACCTTCCTACCCTCCACGCGCGTGTGCCGCCGATACAAAGGCAACACGGCGACGCCGGCGCATAGGCTTTTAGAGGGTCAACGTTGCTACCGAAATAAGAAGGAAGATATATGGACAGACGAACAAAATTGTCCACCGTGGTGCGAGCGCGTTCCTGTGACTTTGTGTTTTTTTTCTTGTGAATTCAGAGCTTTGAAGCTACAAGGACAGAAAAGAAATGTTTATGCTGAAACCATATTTACACAACAGGATTTTTTCCCGCTTTCAGGAAGAAGAAAATGAAGGTGTTTCGCTCTCGTGCTAGAATGATGACCATGCATGATGGCACGGATGCCTTTCTTTGCGGTTGAAAGCTATCAATGCTGCGTTTTGAACTATGGTGCGTAGTTCAGTAGACAATGCACCAGTCCCATATAACGTGAATATACAAGTCCGAAGAATATGCAGGAAGGCGCATTCAAAGTAACAAACTCTGCATCCGGGCTATGCCCTGGACACTGTCTATCGGGAAGCGAGCCTGGACATTTTGTTTGCTTTTCTTAAAAACTACTAATATTGTGACTCCAGAAATGAGGCTTGCAACGAAAAGACTGATAAGTCACTCGTAAAATTTCTACATGGACCGAACCTCCAGCTTTTATTTAAATAGGCAACTATAGTGTAGGCCAAGGTGCAAAAAAAAACAACTAAATGCTAAAACAAATGCAGCGTCAGACTCACCATTACTATATGTAAAAATAAATGCGACCAGTTTACTGGCACAAGTGCGGACAGCGACGGACCTCCGGCAACGAAGGCGACCACGCCTACACAGAAAAAAAGTATCAAATATAAATTTCCGTAAGCCATTTCCAAATGAGAACAAAATAACGAACAAGAACAATAAAATATTCATGCATTTTGACAAAAGCGTAAGGCATGACTAGCTGAAATCTCCCGATAAATATGCGACACCGACATAAGAGTGAATTTTTAGAAAATGTTATGGTTTCGATCGCCTAGGAATAAGTTGTGGAACGCTGGTTGGAACTGACAGCTTGAACTTTCTATTGGTGTTGAAAGAGGCCAAGAAAACCATCGTCGTTATTCCGTCCTTCGAGACTGAATAGATACCCAAAACTCTTGTTGAACGACCACCTTAAGAACCTCCAAATAAATACACAGTGTTTGGCACATATGACTTCAGTGATTTTGGCAGGAGCGGGCATCCTTCCACCATCGTTAAACTGGCATCTTTAACTTCGTCACCCTGACTTCGCATGAATATTCCAGCTATAGTTATTAGAGATAATTTAATCTCTAGAATGTCTCCACGTTTTTTCCTCAGCAGTTATCATGTCCAATTTCCCGTCGCTTTGTTTCTCTGTGTCAGTGCCAAATCCATCAAACATTCTCCGATAATTTTATTTATCAATTTACGCTATACTTACGTCTCGTCCGTTTGATCGGGGCACCAGGCTTAGCATTAAATGAGCCAATGGGTGCATTTGCAATGGCACCCCACAAATTCCCGGTCCTGAGTGTTGTACGACCTTCGGCCTATATTACGATTAAGAAAGGTCTGCTGTTCATGAGGAACATGCCAAATCATCAGCCTGAAATCACACTGATTTTCAGCACATTAACTTCCCTTAGAACCGCAAGTGGTGCTCTACAAAGAAGTTTGAAGTTTCTTATACGGGGCTGTGTTGCCAGATACTACAGCTTCATTTTATTCCGCTTACAATTCTTTGTGAACCTGACTCTCTTTGCGGTATGTGTGATGTATGTCCGCATCTGACCTCTTTCACGTCAACTTGGAACTCTGAATATATGCGACTGGGCATATGACACTAAATGTTTGAACTTTCTTGGCCAATCCTCCTAGAATGGGTTGTTGTTCTTGTTGTCGTCTTCGACTTATGGCACGTGCCCGCGAGGGGTGGTTCGCCAAGGTTTGCAATGGAAACATAATATTAGGTCTTTGCTTCCCGTTAACTTACTGACCCGTACTAGCTATATGTGCCACTGGGTAGGTGCAATGATAGACACGCAGAACAAGAGGCAAGAAGTGAAGAACTCGGAAACAGAAAATTGAAAAAGTCAGTTACAGAGAAGTGAAAAGGTTGGCATCAAAAGCAGCCGAGTGCGGAGAAAGAAGTGAAATGAACAGAATTATAGAATGTTGGTTCAGCTCTTGTGAGGTTTACAATTGAATCAGCACGATTTCGTTGGTAAATTCTTAAATCTTTAGCTGACTTGACTGAATAATAAATTATGGGGTTTTACGTGCCAAAACAACTTTCTGATTATGAGACACTCCGTAGTGGAGGACTCAGGAAATTTCGAGCACCTGGGGTTCTTTCATCATCATCATCATCATCATCATCAGCCTGGTTACGCCCACTGCAGGGCAAAGGCCTCTCCCATGTTTCTCCAACAACCCCGGTCATGTACCAATTGTGGCCATGCCGTCCCTGCAAACTTCTTAATCTCATCCGCCCACCTGACTTTCTGCCGCCCCCTGCTACGCTTCCCTTCCCTTGGGATCCAGTCCGTAACCCTTAATGACCATCGGTTATCTTCCCTCCTCATTACATGTCCTGCCCATGCCGATTTCCTTTTCTTGATTTCAACTAAGATGTCATTAACTCGCGTTTGTTCCCTCACCCAATCTGCTCTTTTCTTATCCCTTAACGTTACCCCTATCATTCTTCTTTCCATAGCTCGTTGTGTCGTCCTCAATTTGAGTAGAACCCTTTTCGTAAGCCTCCAGGTTTCTGCCCCGTAGGTGAGTACTGGTAAGACACAGCTATTATATACTTTTCTCTTGAGGGATAACGGCAACCTGCTGTTCATGATTTGGGAATGCCTGCCAAACGCACTCCAGCCCATTCTTATTCTTCTGATTATTTCCGTCTCATGCTCCGGATCCGCCGTCACTACCTGCCCTAAGTAGATGTATTTCTTTACGACTTCCAGTGCCTCGCTGCCTATTGTAAATTGCTGTTCTCTCCCGAGACTGTTAAGCATTACTTTAGTTTTCTGCATATTAATTTTTAGACCCACTTTTCTGCTTTGCCTCTCCAGGTCAGTGAGCATGCATTGCAATTGGTCCCCTGAGTTACTAAGCAAGGCAATATCATCAGCGAATCGCAAGTTACTAAGGTATTCTCCATTAACTTTTATCCCCAATTCTTCCCAATCCAGGTCTCTGAATACCTCCTGTAAACACGCTGTGAATAGCATTGGAGATATCGTATCTCCCTGCCTGACGCCTTTCTTTATTGGGATTTTGTTGCTTGCTTTATGGAGGACTAGGGTGGCTGTGGAGCCGCTATAGATATCTTCCAGTATTTTTACATATGGCTCATCTACACCCTGATTCCGTAATGCCTCCATGACTGCTGAGGTTTCGACTGAATCAAACGCTTTCTAGTAATCAATGAAAGCTATATATAACGGTTGCTTATATTCTGCACATTTATCTATCACTTGATTGATAGCGTGAATATGGTCTATTGAGTAGCCTTTACGGAATCCTGCCTGGTCCTTTGGTTGACAGAAGTCTAAGGTGTTCCTGATTCTTTAACGTGCACCTAAATCTAAGTACACGGGTATTTTCGCATTTCACCCCCATCGAAATGCGGCCGCCGTGGCCGGGATTTGATCCCGCGACCTCAGCAGTCCAACATCATAGCCATTGAGCAACCACGTCGGGTGACTTGACTGATAGTCGAGAGAGAGAGAGAGATAGACAGAGAGGGGAAAGGCAAGGAGGTCAGTGTCTGACTCACTTATCTCCACTAGAGGACGTAATTTTAGTGGAGGTCAGTGTCTGACCTCATTATTTTTTCTTTTGAGAATTTCTCATAACCTGATGAGAAATTCAACGCTTACCTAGTGTCCCTTTGTAGGCTCAAATTATTTCCGTAACTCACCCGATTCTCAGCCAATCCTTCACAGTGGGTATGATCCACTTGTAGAGGAAGACCAACCTACCAACCAGTCAACCAAGAATGAGTTGATTTGTTAATTTATTTTATTTTTTTCAATCTTATTACCCCCGATTCGTGGCCTATCCCCCATAGTGGGTTTGTGCCATTAATTGAGGCATCATCATCATCATCATCATCAGCATCATCATCATCATCATCATCATCATCATCATCATCATCATCATCATCATCAATGGTTCCGGAGCGTGCATTGAGCAAGGAGCGTTTAGCCACAAAGAAGTGAATATGACGGTAGCACAAAATTGAAGGAGTTGGCTACGAAGAAGTGAAGAATTTGGCGATACGCTGTGTAGCTACATTTGACAAATGCTAATCGCATGAACAATGTAAGGTTTATTCTACCGGAATTTTTTTATTCACACAGGTCTGGTACGTCCTCCACAATGTCATCACTGCAGTGAACCTGAAACGACGGAGCATTTATTTTTAGGAGGTCGTACGCTTAGAAATCGGAGGAAACGACTTCTGGAAGGTTCCCTTCGTCGACTTGGGCTGGACCTTACGCCACCCATGACACTCATGCTAGGGGAGTCACCACTAGGTTGCTATAACAGGAACGTACTTGGTACCATGTTTAATTTTATGGTGAAACAGAGACTGCTGCTCTAATTTCCCCAATGGTTTCTTCTCTGTCATCATAAATGACGAACAATATTAATATTAGCGCTTCTTTATTACATATAGCTAAAATTCTAGTCAATGATTTCTGGGAATTAAGCTATTTTACTGAGGTTATTCATTCAAGTTGACGAATATTACAATTTATTATTTTGTATTTATGACAATTTTTTTTCAGTTTTTTTCCTCTCGTACTGTCCAGCCATGTTCTGTGGCAACAATTACGACAATTCATGACCTATCCGCCGTAGTGGGTTTAGCCATATCACCTGGGTTCAATCAACCGACCAACTGACCGAGAGGGCCGCTTCAAATATGAGTACGTGGCTTCGTTTAATGCTTGCATGCCATGCATTAAACCTGTTTCCGTTGTTCTTGCAGTGCATTCCGCTATTCAGGGCAATAGATTTAGATAAGTTCACTTTATTGGTTTCACAAACTCGAAGGCACGCTCATCTGGTGAATCAGATGTGTGGTCTGATATCTTACAGTTAGTCAGATTAAATATCCATTACTTATGCGCCAACAATACGATCTTGTATCAAATTATCGACACACACATGCGTTCTGATTTACCGAGAGCATGGAAAAAAGAATTTGCGTACCGAGTTTTCAATTACTGACTAATGCGGTATGAGAAACCACATCTGTGCGGCACTGGCTCAGGAAGCAACATGTGAGGGAAAATGCGCCGGGGAATACCTGGCCACGTTTTTTTTCTTTTTCAAGCGAAGCTTGTATTGGGGGGGGGGGCGCACAAGTGGCGTTGCAGTGGTCATGCGGAAACCCAGTTGCTTCTTGAGCAGAGCAGCTGCGGGAAAGGGCGGTTTGATGAGTTGACAGCTGCGCCGGCTCCGGAGCGTGGGTCGTTAACAGGAATTCCGCAACCAATCAGAGCCGTTTCGCTTCCGTCGAGGAGGGAAAGGGCAGCAAAGGGTTTCGTGTACTGCGCCGGTTTCGTTTCCGTTCAGTTCATCCTCGGAAAACGGATGGGGTGGCCACGCGTTGTTCGTTCCCCCGAGGAACTGGCAGCGTTCGACGAGCGGCGGCTAGAACTCGCCCGTGAAAGGGCTCGCCGTCGGCGCGCCGATCCAGCCGCCGAGCCCAGCAATCCGACAGCAACGAGAAGGTCACGAGCTAAGGGAGCCGGAGGCCGCATCAATGCGGCACCGTTACCTGGTGGTTACTTAACCGTGACGAAGGTCAGGTGCACGCTGGACAAAACTTCGCTTACCCCCATTTTCTGATAGGGGAAGCGTTCGTAATTTTACAGCGGGGCTGTTAAGGGCTAGTTCCTCCAGGATCGTGTCCGTATGTAGACACAAAACATGGGCCGATACTGAAGATAGTGCAATATCGGGCCGACCTGCGGCGGAGGTGACGCAGGCGTTAAGCACTCCCTACATGCGCGCCGATCCCGAAGAGATATAGTGCGAAGCCGAGCCAATCCGCGGCTGGTGTGTAGTTTGCCATTAAGGGGCCCACATATAGGCAGCTTCGCTGTTCATTCTTCACTTAGTGTGAGGGCACTGAGTTTTTTTTTTTGCTGCTTCGCGGATAACGACTGCGGAAAGCGATATGACGGTGGGCGGTCTCCACAGTTTGTGCAGACAGACTCATCCCGGCAAAAGTGACCAGCGCGCGGTGTTATGACACGCCAGTATATTCGTGAGTCGAGGCTGCCCAGACATTTCAATGTGCTATATGCAAACCAAAGAAGGTCACAGTTCAGTTGTGATGAAATAATGGGGCGGGGGGGGGGGGAGGTGGATTCTCTAAGAGCTCACCTAGTGGACATATCCACTTCGTCTGCTGCTGAAGCGATGATAGGCTGGGGGCGCCTGTATTCTGACGTGTAGCCGAGCTTAGCCAATCAGAACTTCAGCAGATGAATTGGACATGTCACCAGGTGGACACTTACAGATCATAACAACCCCCCCACCCCCCCGTCCTCCTCCAAGCAGCACATTATTTAGCGGCGGCGGCCGTTAGGAATCAGAGGAATGAATTGCGGAGAAACTCCTAAGGCGGAGCCATATTATTCAACGGGAATGTTCGCCCACAACACGATTCCAATTTACCCTTTAGTGGGCGTCAAGAAGAACGTGGCACGCGCAAATTAGTTAATTAAAGAGGGCTTTCCTAATTAAACTACGCATTGCTTCCTATCAGACGCATGAAAACACGCAGACACGTTAGCCTCACCCTACCAGCGGCAGATGCCTTTCGATCGAATTTGGGCAGGCCGTACCGCGTCGCGGCTTGCTTTGTGCAGTCTCTCGATTCTCCCACGGCGTCACCAAGCTCAGTTGCCAAAGGAGCGCCTTCTTGGAGCGTGACGTCGTGAGGGTCCTGCACCACCGTCTTCTGTGAACGAACGTTTCTATTAATCGGAGTTCCAGTTTTCATTTTAGGATTAGCGCAGTTGCGACAGAACTGCACTGGAGTGCATTTTAAGGAAAGTCAGGGTGAACACATGGTGGCATTTTTTAATATCTATATTTGAGGTCAGGTATATATCAATCTAAGCGTTAGATGGCGAAGAAGCAGCAGAATATCGGTGTATTCATCTCTACTTTTTGAAGCGCTGATAGATTTATTATGTCTTTTTCTAAATTCTGCATCGCAGTCCCTCTCCCCCGCTTTTCTTTCTCTCTCTCTCTTTTTAGTTTGCTAATATGTAGCTTGAATCTCACATGAGTATAAAATTTGTCATGTTGCATCAACTGCAACTATTACGGCCTGTGCGCACGGCACTCCGGGGAGGCGGTCATCTCTTAGGCTTATTGACGTTTGAGCCACTGCATCTTCGCGATGTTACGTTTGCCTGCAGCCTTCACCGTGGGTGACCGAACTACGATGGCTAACCTAACTGTGGTTGGCGAATCATGTGTGGCTCTTCTGGGATTTACTTCCAGCTCGCTACCGGCTCCTTAGTCCGGCAGTAACGGTCTGCTGCATTTTAAAGATATATAGTGTAATAAGCTATAGTTTGAGCCAAAGCAGGCAGTTCTTACAAACCAAGGCATCTGCCGACTTCGGAAGCTGGACCAGCGTTTTTAAGGCAGGAGGAAAGTTGCCACTGGCATCGGCGCATGAAACTCCAGTGTTTTGCTGCGGCTCTTGGACAACGTGGTGAAGCCTTTTGTAGGTCTTCGTAGTGTCGTAATTTTATAGCTTTGTTTTTTGTTGTCTGTTATTTCGCCTCTCATGCATGCAGTGCGTTTGATCACGGCAGCATCAACTCATCGTTATGCTTTCGAGTTTTTCCACTATGCCGAGTTGCGCACGGTAGGAAGCTTGCTGGAGTAGCCGAAATGCGGGAATTGGCTACTGTATCTGCAAGTCATTCCTTGCGCGAACTTGAGCTAGTGACCTCACGTATTTTCCGTCGTAACTAATGTGATTTTCCTCGCAATTGCTGCAGCCGCGCCAAAGTTCAGCGTCTTGTACCCGGAAAGAAGAACGAGGGAGGAAATGGCTGAACCAGGTATGGCGGTACTACAGCATGATCACGCCTCTTTCGCGCTGTCTGCGCTTGAACCACACTCGTGCGGTTTCGTGCTCAACAGGGAAAAAAAAATGTTGAGGCTGGCCTTGAAAATGACTCTAAATAAGGATATTAAGGTCGACTTGATTAGTGAATCACTCTTCTGGAACAACCTAATGGTTACTCTTAATTACTGTAGGCCGTAGCAGCGAGGTCAGAAGAGCTGCAAAAGAGCCCGATTCAGCACAGCAGCACAGATGTATGTTCACTGCCAACAGGTCACGTAATATTCCCGAAACTACGCGCCGGAAACTCAGCCCGCATCGGGCTCGTCCGCTATAGCTTGTCCGTGAACATACTATTCTTCACGGAATACCGGTTTACTGGAGGCGTGAGCTGACGCAACAACGCTGGTACCAACATCTTGTGACCCTTTGTTGATTCACAACATGCCAAACATGCTTTGGTATTATGCGGGTGTCCTTGTCGAAAAACAAACAAACAAACAAACAAACAAACAAACAAACAAACAAAAGAACAGCTACATGTTTACGACACTGCTCAAAATTTACGAGAGCAGCTAAGTATAACATACTTGGTTACTGCAATAATTAATAGCTTTGTGTCCTCCCAGGTTAAAATATGCTCCATCAAAGCGCGCCACCAACCCTTCTACTCATTCCACTCGCGTTTATATCTCTGGTGACCCGGTATTCCGATATGGGCACTGCCTTTACGGACAAAGTAAAACTACTTAATGCGGCGAACAGATGAACGGAGGTGAACTTTAGTAATAGCCGAAATTAATTTATGGGGTTTTACGTGCCAAAACCACAATCTGATTAAGGCACGCCGTAATGGGAGACTCCGAAAACTTAGATCACCTAGGGTTCCTTAACGTGCACCTAAATCTAAGTACGTGAGTGTTTTCGCATTTCGCCCCCATCAAAATGCGGCCGCCGTGGCCGGGATTCGATCCCGCGACCTCGTGCTAAGCAGCCCAAGACGATAGCCACTAAGCAACCATGGAGGATCTTTACTAATATGTATGGGTGCAAAGGGAAGAGAAACGCAGGCAGGGAGGGCAAAAGATTAGGGGGCGCTGAACGAGATAATGAAATACGGAAGCAGGATATGGAGTCAAGTTACGCAAGACAGGAATAATCGACATCGCTGGAGGAGGTATTTGTCTGGCAGTGAGCATAAAACGGTATTACGATGACGATGACGATGATGATGAAACTCCGTTTGCACATAATGCTTTCATTGGCTGCATCTAACCACAGTGTCAGCCGCCAAGGGCAATAGGGGACTATGGATTATGTGTATATAGGCGATGTAAAAAGATAGAGGCCATGGTACTGCGTAATTTCGTGACTGGGTGCTTGTGAGAGCGATTGCACTGAAAATGGGTATATGCATGTTCAGCATCACCTCGACCGCAATCTACCCTGGCCTGTGCGCTGATCGTCTGTGGGGTGACGTACCTGATTTGGACCACGGTGAAGCCATCATCTTCGTTAACGGCACCCGCTCTATTCGAGGTGGATGAGGCTTCTGGTAAGCAGCCCCCTTTGGTTGTTAGCAGTTAAGTGTATAAATGTTGCTTCGCTGTCTGATGTATTGTTGGGCAGGGGAAATTGGAGGAAGGAAAAAAAAGAAAGTGATACAAGGAAAAGCAAAAAGACGTGGAGGTTAACCAGAGGCTGTCTCCGGTTTGCTACACTGTAACGGATAAGGAGAAAATGGGGCGAAAAATGAGACAAAATAATGAAATAATTGAAGCATTCGCGTGGGTGCTGCCAAACAGTCTGTCAAGGCGCGACGTGGTCACACACAGTGACAATGTCGCATACATACATATACTACGTCTCACCGTTGTAAATTCTTACCCACTCATTTGGTCGCATAATCTAGTCTCTTACATGTAACGCAGCTACGCGTTTAGAGTCGCTCGCACCGAGGTACGTGTACGTAGTATTGGGCACATAGGTATTGTAACGCGTCACAAGGCTTCAAAACTGTGTTTAAAATCATTAGTCAAAAGAGAACGAGAAGAAAACGGGTTAACCGAGGGGCCCGATTTTTATTAATCGTATCATGAGAAGCCAACAAAGAAAGACACCAAGGACAACCTTGGTGTCTTTGGTGTGTTGTTGTCCTTGGTGTGTTTGTTTGTTGGCTTCTCATGATACAGTCAAAAGAGAAGGCATTCGAAATACTATCACTCACAGATGATCTCCAAAGACGGTGTAATACTGAGTAAAAGAAAGCTTTGGCACCAAAACCGACCTCGACGGACCATACTGTCTACTACAGGTGAGACAAATCCCGATAAGAGAAGAATAATAACCTGCAGAAACTTAATTTAATTCAACCATCCATTAGTGTCATAAAATGTGCCGCGTGAAATAATTGCATGTGGAGTTCGCGACGGTTTCTGGCAAGCCTATGACCAATAAAAGAAGTGTCTTTGCTTTTCGAAACGAGTAAAAAGAAGATGAGGGAGGATGGGCGCTGCGGGAGAATCAGCAAGCTATATACTCACCCTTGCTAGCATTTTTGCTGAGCCGCCCTTTAGATATTTGATATGTCGGTCTCCTGGCACGGCGTCAGATGTGGTGTACGAAAGACTGTTTCATAATTTGGTTCGATTTCTGTGAACTTAAATGAGGCATGTGTGCTGCTTGTTTACTTACGATGCACGTGAAAACTGTACCAAATGCTCTACTCCTTGCTTGACGTGCCCCGGGCCACGCCAAGCTGCTTCAAGGCATTTTTTGTGTGCCGCGCATTTTCTCCTAGAGAAATAAAATGAATCTCGAATCTTAAATCTTGAGTATCCTTTCCCGAGCACGGTAGTGTTCGACAAAAGCTGAACAGCCGATCACTGTGTTAAATTTTTCTTACTGTAGTTGCTCACTGTGTTTGTCTTTCGCTGAATCGTGCAGTGTACTACGCGAAATTCACACCGCAAACTGCGCGATAAAATGGAGAGACGAGAGAGGAAGGAACGGAGGAGGAGGAGGAAATAACTTTATTGGGTCCTGAGGAACCCCCTCCCCACCCACTCAGGACCCAATAAACGCAAAAAAATTTTAAGTGCCATGTTTTTAAATCCATGTTGGTTTCCTGAACTTGACGCAGGTGTCAGTTAATTTAAGTTGACTGCTTCGAGTTTGATATTACGTTCAGTGTTTGTATTGGTACCACTCTCTCGCTCATGTTATAGTAAGGCCGATCCACGCGCGGTCTTTTGGTATCATCAGGTTGAAGTGACATGTGGTTGACCTTTCTGCTCAAAAAGGCTGACAAGATACGCAAATAATAATTATAAATTAAACATTTTTATAGACGGCTGGTTCCCTCCAGGTGGCGCAAGTGCAACCTGCCTTTATATTGGCGTCTTGGCACTCCATAAAGAAAAAGAAGAAAAAAAGAAGATTGGTAGTGTGCGCTCTGCCACCTCGTGTCTCCCCTTCTCCATGCACCTTCCGGTGCGCATTTCGCCCACTGCGCTAGAGAATTCAGTATTTACTTATTTATTTATTTATTTATTTATTTATTTATTTATTTATTTATTTATTTATTTATTTATTTATTTATTTATTTATTATCATACCCTGTGGGCCCAATAGGCATTACAGAGGGGTTGGGTACATGGTTTACAAAAAAAAAAAAGATATTCAAGCTTATAAGCACAAGGAAAAGATAAACAGAGTAACATCAGCAAAATAAAAAGAAAAAAAAACAGCAAAATTCGAGTCATTTTAAAAGATGATCTGTTACAGCGGTCTTGAATGATGATGCATCGGTTAAGGTGGTGATAGAAGAGGGAAGGCGGTTCCACTCAAAACAGGTTTTCGGCATAAAAGAATGCAGGAACATGTCAGTGCGACAAAGAGGAACAGCTACCTTATTGCTGTGATCGATACGGGAAGATAACTACACTGGCTGTGAAATGACTTGCTGATTCGATGAACGGTGATGGAAACACTTTGTGGAATAAACAAAGGCTCGTGATGTTGGGCCGAGTTTGAAAGTTGGGAAGGTTAAGTCACGATTTCATCTGCGAGACACTAGCGGTACGTGAATAGTTCGACATAATAAAACGGGCTGATCGATTCTGAAGGGATTCTATGGATTTTGTGTTTGTCTCAAATTGTCCCGTATTTCGCGCTGTTCCATTTGGAAGGTGTTACTCTTTAGACATCGTTGGCTGATGAGTTCATAGAGCATAGCGCCCAACGTTACGAGAGTATGCACGGCATACGAGAGAGACCGCGGTGGAGGGCTCTAGATTAATTTCGACAACGGGATCTTTTTGTACGCGTACCCTAACCAGTGACGTCACTGCACTTCTTCCCGGCAGTCAATGCGGCTGCTCGACGTGTCCCCCCAACTCCGTTCCCCTTTTCTCTTGCCACTACCTCCTATTTCTTAACGCGCATTCCGTACAATGAAAGTGAAATAATTCAAAAGGGCAACATATCTAAGCTTACACCGCGCACGCTGTGCGTCAGCACTTTTCTCCTTCAGTCCATTCTCTTCATCAGCCCATTCATCTGCCCTGGGCGCAGACGTTTACCGTATTGGGCTACGAGCCACGGACAATGCAAAGGCTCGAGCGGCGACCACAGCACAGCCGCCGCTCGTTTGTTAAGAAACTCGTTTTATTCTCAGAATGAAACGAGTTTCTTAACGCTCAGGTGCCGAGCCATCACAGCCAGTCGCTTAACAGCTCGTGATAGCACGGTGCGATTAATGCACGATTCGTGAAAGGTACAGGAAGTTAGTGAGGCATTTTATTCGACGCTTCGGACGAGCGTATGGAATGGTCACTTACAGTGAGGGTCCAAGATGCACACAACGTAAACAACCACGGAAATGTAATATGCGAAGAGAAATGCTTTACATCCGCATTGGAAGACACTCGGGATACAAAGTTTTTTTAGTGTCGTCAGAAACTTGGGGCGTCGGCCGAAACTCTGAGCTGCACCTTGTTTTTCTTCTCTCGCGCGTTTTCTCCAGAAATGATGTGTCCGAGCCAGAACGAGCGGCTTCTGACGAGGTACATAGACGACTGGGAAGGGCCTCTGATCCGGCGGCTGCAAAACACCAGTGACGAGGCAATTTCTCGAGCAGAATCGACGTCGTGGAGTGTTCTGCTGAAGGACAAGGTCCACGTCTTCTCGGCTTACCTGTCGAACGCTACTGTTTCGGGCATCCACGTCGTCGGCCTCGTGCGAAGAGACGTCAAGCTGGGCAACTCGTCCTCGTCGCGTACAGGCGCGATCGAATGCCTCGTTCGCACCGCCGACGGACAGTCGCTGCGAAGGCGCGTGCTCATGAAAGAAATGTCGGAAGAGTTCCCCCACGTGTTCCTCAGGACTCACCTGATCTGCCCTCTGCAAGACGTTGCTGAACTTCCGGAGCACGCGTCTATAACTCTCAGAGCCGTTGGGACACCCGAGACTGAACAAGTGCAGCTGCCGGTGCAGAAGCCACCTGCAGCAGCGCCCACCAAATGCAGCTCCGTGTGCGTGCGACCCGTTCACGGACGAACGATCAGGCTGTGGGAGGTCGTCGAGTTTGTGACTCACTACAGGATGATCGGCGCCGAGTCGTTCTTCTTCTACGACTTGAATATGAGTCAGTCCATGCTGCGGCTGGTGGGGCGACTGCAAGCCGAAGGCTGGGACGTCACACTGGTGCCCTTCAAGTTGACTATCCCGTACAACGACTCAAACGTCGGCTGGGGCCAGGCCGCGATGCTGTCGGACTGCGCGTTCCGGTCCCGCTTTAAGACGGAGTACTTCGTGAACGTCGACTTCGACGAACTCGTAGTCCCAAGCGGCAAGTACGGCGGCAACCTGTCGGCCTTAATCGAGAACGTCGAAAGTAGGCGGGGCGCGCGCAAAGTGGGCAGCCTTGTTCTGAGGAGCCGCACCTTTTGCTACGAGCACCAATTGAACCACGACTACGTTCGGCGGGGTGTGCTGCCGCTGCGGTCCAGGATCCTGAACACTCATTCGGGTGTAGTCAAGCACAACTTTACGCTCAAGTACATCGCTCGCGCTCGAGCTGTTTGCTCTGCGGCGATACATAGGATCACCGAGTTCTGTCGCGCATCCGAAGAAGCGGTCTACGTGGACAGCAACGAGTTAGTGATCAACCACTACCGCCGTTGCTGCGATTACGGGGTAGGAAAGGAAAAAAGCTGGGGAGTTGATCATCGACATCCCGGCTACCTCTACGTCGACGACAGCGCCAAAGCATTGGGCAGTAGCTTCGACGGCTTACTACCGTCAATAGCGAGCACTTGGCTGCGACACGAGCCCGAAGTCAAGGAGATCTCAGAGGCCGAGATAATAAATACCGAAGAGTAGTTAAGAAATATCGATGAAATCACAATCAAGTACAGCTCGTCAGCCAATAGGAATAAAAAGATGATGAAATACACAGAACAGTTTAAGATTTAACTAAACCATTATCGAAATGTGTATAACAGCTGTGTCTCACCAGTACTCACGTACGGGGCAGAAACCTGGAGGCTTACGAAAAGGGTTCTACTTAAATTGAGGACGACGCAACGAGCTATGGAAAGAAGAATGATGGGTGTAACGTTAAGGGATAAGAAAAGAGCAGATTGGGTGAGGGAACAAACGCGAGTTAATGACATCTTAGTCGAAATCAAGAAAAAGAAATGGGGCATGGGCAGGTCATGTAATGAGGAGGGAAGATAACCGATGGTAATTAAGGGTTACGGACTGGATTCCGAGGAAAGGGAAGCATAGCAGGGGGCGACAGAAAGTTAGGTGGGCGGATGAGATTAAGAAGTTTGCAGGGACAACATGGCCACAATTAGTACATAACCGGGGTAGTTGGAGAAGTATGGGAGACGCTTTTGCCCTGCAGTGGGCGTAACCAGGATGATGGTGATGATGATGATGATGATGATGATGAACTAAATTTATTTTCATCATCTGGTGATGTTAGTGACGATATTTTTGTGATTACTGTGACATACACTGATTGACTCGGTTAGAACCTTAGACAGAATCTTGGCCAAAGTTAGATGTATACATGACAGTTCTTGAGTAGTTGAGTGACATGAATTGGCGTGGCACTTCAAACCAAACTCTTTTAGCACGAACTGAGTGAACCATTTCTTGCCGGGTTTATAAGTGTCCCCACTGAAGTCTCCATCGATGTTCACAGGGGTAGTGTCATCACGGCTAATGCATGCAAAGTGCGTGGTCATCATATACACAGTGGATATCGCCATTCAGTTTTCAGTTTGTACGGCCCAGACATTCCCACAGTCTGTGGCGTTGTTCTCTCGCGAGTCAAAGGTGTATGGGTGCAGATACATTTTGGCCTTTGATTATATGGCAGCGCCTTCTGTTCGGGAGTCCATGTGCTTTTCACAAACGATTCCAGTATACCCATTGACTTGAAACAATGCACCTTTATTTATCTATTTAGTTCATTAATAATAATAATAATAATAATAATAATAATAATAATAATAATAATAATAATAATAATAATAATAATAATAATAATAATAATAATAATAATAATAATAATAATAATAATAATAATAATAATTATTATTATGAGGGGTCGAGTGCTTGGCTCCTGCTTCACCCTCACAGCGCATCGGCTTGGTATTGCATTATCTCCGGGATCAGCTCACGCGCACCTTTTTATTGTTGACGAACGTGCAGGAAAAGTACATGGAGCCCTAACCATATGCAGCTTCGGTGTAAAACTGCGCAGAAATAATCGACAATGACTGATAGTATAAGCGAATAGCCCGAACGAACGAACATGACGCGCTGCAAACGAGTGCGTAACAGCATTGCCTCCTCCTCCTCCTCCGAATGAGTGACGAATGAGTGACAATACGACCCGCCCCCTCTCCTACCCGCTCTTCACCGCTACGAGAGCACGCACTGTACTTCGAAATTTGCGGGCTATGTGTACGTTTATGGTTTTGTGAGCTAATTTCTAAGCTTTGAACGAGTCGCCTGCCGTTTGGACGCTTGCTTTCGTATGTGCATTTCGCCGTCACGACAAGGCGTGAAGCAAGACGAAGGCATGATCTGCCCACAGAAACATGCCACAATCATTCGTGTACTTAAATTTAGGTGCCCGTTGGAGAACACCAGGTTGTAAAAAATAACCCAGGGTATCCCACTATGGCGTGCCTCATAATCACATCGTGTTTCTGGCACGTACACCACAGAGTTTATTTACGGTAGTTCTTTTCTTTCTTTTCTTTATTTTAGTGTGCCGAGATCGCCACATTAACGCTCCGGCGTGCTAATTCATAACCTGTAATAAGGGTGACTTTTCCATTTGCTTTGGAAATTTCGAACCCTGTTTACTGGCAGGAAGCAGTGTTGTGCGTAATCACTTGCGTCAGCTAACAAGCGAAAGCATTAAAAATAAGAGTACAGGAAGAAAAAAAAAGAATGCTTGTTTATGTATCTAGCGTTGGATTTTATAGCAAATGAACAAACCAAATTTGCAGGTTTATTAACTTGCGACTTGGCATTTTTTTTTTGGCACAGCGAACATTTATGTATAGGCTTTCCTTAATGTAGCATGGAATGCTCAGGCATGTTGACGATTTTTCCATTCTCCGAATGCTTTATCTGAAGCCTGTGACAGAGTGTCCCTGCTAATTTCACTTGCGCACAAGTGGAGTCACGTAGCTCGCAGTCGTAGAATCAGTCTCGTGACTCCTTGCTCGAAGAGCCCTGGGATCCTTGTGCCGGGGCCTGCGCACCGGGCGCTTCATCTGCTTCCTTGCCACTTTGCTCAGGATGACTCGCAGAACTCTTGATTCCCGGCGGTGGGGGCTGTGCTGAGCGCTTAAATTCCTCGGTGACTGAAGGAGGAGCGTACGATGTACTTGTCGGATCGCGCGGGTAAAGGCCAGGATACGGAGGAGGCACATTGGACGCGAACACTGTGTTCGCTGCAACAGATGCCGAAACACCAAAATGAAACCATCAGGAGCAACCGGGTCGCATATTAATTCAATGTGCCGCATTTCGCACAACACTATATTTTGAAGCATCAGCCGTTTTTCATGCACTGTAAAACTGTTTCCAGTGCATGAAACTTTCGCGACTTCCCCTTTTGCATTACTGGGAAGCTGTCCACGCACTCGGTTGCAGAGGAAATCTGTCGATAGCTGCGCCGTGCGTTTGAACTGTCGCCAACGCCTCCAGCCAGACGAACCGTGCCAAGTCGAAATCGAGACAAGTCAGAATCTTCAAGGAATGGCTTCGCACCTTGTGCTTTCAACAGGTGGAGGACAGTTCGTCTGGCTGGAGGTGTTGGCGATGCTTCAAACGCACACAGCAGTTATCGACAGATTTCCCTCTGGAACCGAGTGCGTGGACGGCTTCCCAAGATGGCAAAAAGTGAAGTCGGTGGTGTTCCGGTCACCCATTAAGACAGCGCAACTGTTCCTGCTCAAGTGGAAGCACTGCGGCAGCACGGTCCTAAATACAGTCTGGTCCCTTCAGTGGACAAGACTGATTGGCTCACGGCTGTGCAACGAATAGCTGACAAGGCACCGCCAGAAGAGAAAGAGACGCGCATCCTTGAAGGTGCTGGTCCCCTTCGTGTTGCTCCTTTGTTCAAGTCTCGTGTGTTCCTTGCGGTAACTTCCCAAATCGTAAACATTCGGTTACTAACTAAACTAACTAAATTAAGAAGCATGGTGTCGCGCCCTCACAGGCAAACATAAACGAACCTCAGTAGATGACCGCGGACACTTGATATGAAAACGTGAGGAAGGGCGGCAGCAGCAGCGAGCGAATTGGCTTTCGTGTTGCCTCTCGCTTCAACGCGAATTAGGTGGCGAGACCACAGGGCTTACGAAGCTATCAGCCCTCGGCGCACCTAGGCAGTGTACTTATCACAGATTGCTTTCAAGATACTGTCCACGCGGCCGCGCTCAGCCGCGCCAATGTAGAACGCCTTAACGTTTGTGAACAATAACAATTGCATAAATATGGAGCTATGTGGTATCACACTGTGCTTTGGGAGGAACATGCTGGAGAAATTTTGAAGTTGCAGGTGCATCAAGTGCACCGCAGAACATCTCTGAAGTGTCGCCAGAGCCTTTGAGATGGTCCTTCGAACAGTGTAAGCGCTCGTCCGTGTCTCTTCCTGTGTCTCCTGTTTGGCGCTTTAGTACTTCAGTAAGATGCACCAACTAGCCCAACAAAAAGTTCTGCTGGTATACATAAGTTTGAGAATCGCGTCTGTGCGCAAATGGCGAGATATATCTGCTTGAAGAAGTGCTAACATATACAGTTCGCCATCTACATTTTGAATAAGGTATTGCAAATAGCTTTCAATGTCCACAAGTGTTATTTGCAATCATTAATTGGGAATAGAAGCACGTTAAAGGACACTGGCATGATAGCTGGGCTCAGAGCGGCATGCACAGGCCGTGAGGACGGTAAAAGAGAGGTGCGAAAAAGTTGCACGGGAACTGAAAATGACGTTTTCTTTTTTGGCGTCATGGCGCTCCCGTATAGCAAAGAGCAGGCAGGACGTAGCAGGCGCAGCTGGCATTTGGGTTGTGATTCTGCAAGGTCCCCAAAGTTTGCAGTCATTTTTTTTTTCATATGACTTATAACGGTTCATTGTCTCGATAATATCACCTTGTTCCTATGGTAACTTCGTGTGTAATTTCGAAACCATCTAGAGTAACGGATATTAACAATGGCACCGAGATTCTGTTTCAGTGGTACGTCATACAGTTGGTACAAGGTCTGGTAGCGACTCCTTCAGATGTCATAACGCACTTGAAACGTTGCTGTGTTTCAAGGCCGTTTCCGTGAAATTAATGACAAAAATATTTCAATGTTAAATTTGACGCGATTGACACGTTTACGCTAACATATACGTAGAATGAAAACGGTCATTTTAGGAAGGGCTGTGTGCTCTTTAATTGAACGCACCGTCGCTACGTGTGCTCGCCCCTGCGTTTTCTATGTGGGTCTACGCTAACTGCTGCGCGATCCTCGTGCTTGCAGGGCGTCGCGTTAGGCCTTCTCACCTGGCGGGGCTTGTGGAAACAGATGGGAAGGGAGGACGAAGCCGTAGTTGGCATTTCCTGCGGGCATGTAGACATCAGGGGCGAGCAGCTGGAATGGTCCCATAGGCAGCTGAGTCGGCGGTGCCGCAACTTGAGCTCCCTGTTGCGATGCTGGTCGCAGGGTTGAAAAACGATGCTGACATTAGTCGTCCGAGTCCTAACAGTTTTCAGCAAAGCACGACTTCAGATTAAGTTTGTTACGGTGAGTGCCTATCTAGGGTTCCGTTTGGTTTACCGAATGTGCGTAATAACTAGAAAAAAAAAGCTTTTTTTTTTTTACGGTGAAGCTGTTAGTGCAGCTAGAACCCCTCAAACACCTTATGTGCCTGTTTTCACGGTTTTCTTAGAAAGCTCTTATCACTCACGGATATATATATTGTGGAAATGCTGAAGATATTACAGGTTAATACGCAGGGACATGTTGAGAGAGAGCGATGAGAATGAGAGAAAGGCAGGGAGGTTAACCAGGGTTAAAGCCTCCGGTTTTGCTACCTTGCACTAAGGGAAGGAAAAAGGGAAGTAAAGATGGAAAGAAGAGCGGGGACAAAAGGAAAGGCATGAAAAAAAGGAGGGACGGGATGAGATCTTTATATTCTTTCTAATACAGGGACATTTTGAAGTGTATGCGTTAATTAGGGACTAAATGAACATGGGGTAAATCCCCGTTTTCGGCCTCCTTGGAAGCGGTATCTGAAACGTTTACAAAGCCTCTCTACTGCTCTGGGAGGACCAAAGACGGCAGGAATTTTTTATGAAATAATAAAGGCCTGCTATAGGTGATTGTTAACTTTCAACCTTATTTCTCATTTTCTCCCCGTTTCTTACAGAGAAACAATAAGAACCAAATGGAAGGGCAAGGAAACAGCCGCTTGACCTGATTCTAGACCGTTTCTTTGGCAAAGAGTTAAGCAAATACAAAAAAGAAACTAAATTGCATAGGTGCAAAAGATAAAAGAAACTAAATTGCATAGGTGCAAAAGATATCATCATCTACACATGTGTAAAATATATATTCAAGAAAGCTAAAAGGAGCTTCATGCACAATCAATAAACAAATGTAGATATATGCGCTAATGGTAACGCTTGGCAACGCTATACAAGTATTTTTTTTTCTAGCATATTGGTATTATCCAGCTGTATACGTAAACAAATGTTGGACGAAAGGAATAATAGAAAGGTTTGAAGCATGGTTGCCCGAATTGCAAATCTCAATCTTAATAAAAGTGACCTTTATTTATTAAATATGTTTTCAGTGTCATCATTGTAATACGAGAAGCAGTGCGAGAAGCAGATAACGTCTACCGAAAGTGTGAAGTGCGTAGATTAATTATATGCTTTGAAAATAATTACTCAATTCCCGCCTTCTTCAAAATAATAAGCATGCGGTACATAAGGAATGTGCTCGGTTCCTTCCGGTCTGTTCGGTGAACCATGCCCGGCACGTTGTATATATTTCGTTGAAATGGGAAGCACGTTCGACAAACGTCCATTCTGTGTAGGTAATTGCAGACTTTGCAGAAATTTACTAAATGAAGCATTTCAGAGTGCCATACGGCCGTCATCCGCAACGTTTCTCAGAGTCATAAACTAACTATACACGACACCGAGTTCACGTTCGGTGAAAATTGTGGACATGTTAAGTGTATTCCAGCGAAACTTCATCGTTTATGGCCTAATTAGGAGCATTGTAACTAATTACGCAATTCTCGTTCATTACTTATTTTCATTCGTGACACTAAATTCTTAGTAGGCTTTCCCGGTGTCCTCGGCAAGTTGAATCAGGCACCTTGCCTATATTTCGCGAATATGAGGATCACGTTATCGGTTATGTTTACCCGCCGTGGTTGCTCAGTGGCTATGGTGCTAGGTTGCTGAGCACGACGTCGCGGGATCGAATCCCGGCCACGGCGGCCGCATTCCGATGGGGGCGAAATGCGAAAACACCCGTATACTTAGATTTAGGTGCACGTTAAAGAACCCCAGGTGGTCGAAATTTCCGGAGTCCTCCACTACAGCGTGCCTCATAATCAGAAAGTGGTTTTGGCGCGTAAAAACCCCATTAATAATTATCGGTCATGTTTAATTAAAGATCAAGGTATGTGAATTAAGTGCACCCTTCGGAATAAATTACGTATGCGAGTGCTCCACGCCGTTATGAGTGCATTTTGCGAGTGCTGTAAAATTTAGCACGCTGCCCTGGCAGCACTATACAAGTGCCCGCAATGCTAGACTAAGTGAACATGGGTGGGACATAAATAGCTAATGATCTCGCGATGTACTCTATGTGCGGGTGTGCTACTGCCTCTGCGAAAAATTCTCAACAAGTGCTCGAAGGCGTTATATGCACGCAATGTTTCAAACTGGCGAGTCGTATGCGGGCAGGGTTTTAAAAGATGTGATTTGTTTGCAAGCGAGTGAAATTATTATTGCAACTACCCGAAAGAAGAAGCTTAGCTGGCAATCGCGTTATGATTACGCAAGGTCGCACAAGTTTACTATTCTTTTTCTTTTTGCTAGTTCTACATTAAGATATAGAAAACAGAGGCACCTT